>NC_034201.2:37821408-37866408 GCF_002021735.2 Oncorhynchus kisutch | reverse complement strand
CTGGAGTCATACTATGACCTCTGCTGGAGTCACACTATGACCTTTACTGGAGTCAAACCATGACCATGGAAAACAATGGCCTCAGATGTTGACCTGCTTGAGCTCTTTAGTGTGTTAGAAGACCAATGTAACATTTCTGTAACTTTACCCAAATTGTAATCTCTGGTCGAGGTGTTTTGCTCGTTCTTCATATAAACAGCTATTTCAACACGATAGTGTTTATTTTAAGAAGTGATTTGATGATGCTTCTAAAAAATCTTAATAGTACTTATGGTCCTGTGACTCAGTTGGTACTTGTGGGGTGTGGGTTCAATTCCCACAAGGAACCAGTAGGAAAATGTACAGTTTACATAAGTATTTAGACCCTTTACTCAGTTCTTTGTTGAAGCACTTTTGGCAGCGATTACAGCCTCGAGGCTTCGTGGGTATGATGCTAGAAACTTGGCACACCTCTATTTGGGGAGTTCCTCCTGTTCTTCTCTGCAGATCCTCTCAAGCTCTGTCAGGTTGGATGGGGAGAGTCGCTGCACAGCTATTTTCAGGTCTCTCCAGAGATATTTGATCAGGTTTAAGCCCGGACTCTGGCTGGGCCACTCAAACACATTCAGAGACTTGTCCCGAAGCCACTTCTGTGTTGTCTTGGCTGTGTGCGTAGGGTCGTTGTCCTGTTAAAGGTGAACCGTAACCCCAGATTGCTGAGGATTTTTTGTATTTAATCCACTTTAAAATAAGGCTGTAATGTAATCAAATGTGGAAAAAGTCAAGGGGTCTGAATACTTTCTGAATGCACTGTATGCATTATATGCATCGCTCTGGATAAGAACTTCTACTAAATTACCGTAAATGTAAGATGTACTTATTTGTCACAGCTTGGCTTCTCCCCTCTTCCCGTATCGAAAACTGTCGTCTCCCACCCTGTTATGATTGTCCGGAAATCTCCTCCGGCAGAATTTAGAGAGTGCAATCCGTGGCATTGGTGGTGAAGGTCAGGGAGCGTGGCAACCTGCAGAGACATGATCCTGATGACAGTAGTCATAAATCTCCCACCATCACACGGGGCCATGCAGCCGCCGCACGGCTCCAAGCTGGAAACGCCAGCTTGAGATAAGAGCATTGTTATTACCATCCTGACCCTCCTACCTCCCCTTCAACTCCCTCTCTCTTCCCTGTCCCTTCTCTCTCCCCCTCTCTCCACCACGTACCTCTCCTCCTATCCTCTCTGTCTGCATCCCTATGGGCCCTGGTCAAAAGTAGTGCACTATATAAGGAATAGGGTGCTATTTTGAACACATGCTTTCTTTGTGGATGTGTGTGTATGGTAAGTCCTGACGCTGAGCTGTGATAGGGAAGGCATCACTCTGACAGCCCCTTACTCTCCCTCTAATGACGTCACTGGGAAAGCAGCTTTTCAATTAGACATGTCCAGGGGATTGGCTAAATATGGTTAATTTGACGGACGGTTGGTTTACAATGGATGCTGAAATGTGGTTTGGAAAAATATACCCCAACACCTGTAAAAGTGAATACGATGTTAACAGGTCTGGTACCACTTGTACTAGAGTGATGGAAAGAGAAAAGTGTGGAGAAAAAAAGACATGCCCATGATCCAAAGCATACCACCTCATCCGTGAAACATGGTGGAGGGGGTGTTATGGCTTGGGCCTGTATGGCTGCCAGTGGAACAGGCTCACTTGTCTTCATTGATGATGTGACTGCAGACAGAAGTAGAATAATGAATTCTGAAGTCTATAGAAATATTTTATCTGCTCAAATTAAACCGAATGACTCCAAACTCATTGGACAGCACTTCATCACGCAACAACACAATGACCCTAAACATACTTCTAGAGCAACGAAGGGGTTTTTGATGGCCAAAAAGTGGAAAATCCTTGACTGGCTGAGTCAATCACCGGATCTGAATCCAATTGAACATGCATTTTACATGCTGAAGAGGAGACTGAAGGCAATAAGTCCCCAAAACAAGCAGGAACTGAAGATGACTGTAGTACAGGCCTGGCAGAGCATCACCAGGGAAGATACCCAGCGTCTGGTGATGGCGACGCATCGCAGATTTCAAGCAGGCATTGCATGCAAAGGATGTGCGACCAAATATTAACAATGATTACTATATTCTACATTATGTTAAACTGTCCAATGTTTTTTGATGCCCGAAAATGGGGGGGCCATGTACAAAAGCTTCCATAATTTCTAAACGGTTCATCCGATATGTATGAAAATACCCTCAAATTAAAGCTGACAGTCTGCACTTCACCCTCATTGTCATTGTATCCTCATTGTATCCATTGTCATTGTATTCAAACTCGAAGTGCTAGAGTACAGAACCAAAATAACAAAAAAAATGGTCACTGTCCAATGGATTATGGTGCTCACTGTATATAAAAAAACAGTGAGAAGCAGCAGTGTAAAAACAAAGGAGGGGGGACAATGTAAATAGTCTGGGTAGCCATTTTATTGGCTGATCAGCAGTCTAATGGCTTAGGGGGTAGAAGCTGTTAAGAAGCCTTTTGGACCTAGACATGGCACTTGCCGTGCGGTAGCAGAGAGGACAGTCTATGACTTGGGTGACAGAGACCTTTACAAATTTTAGGGCCATCCTCTGACACCGCCTGTTATAGAGGTCCTGGATGGCAGGAAGCTTGGCCCTAAATCTACCCAGACCTGCGTGCCGAACTGCTAAAACAGAGGGCGACTTACAATGAGGTGAGATCCCAGCTATCCACCCAGCAAAACTCATCTTGACCTTCCAGAACACAACACACACATTCTCCACTGCCAACGAAGCTAAATACTTTTTCGAGAATCACTTCAAACCCAGCAAACAAAGGAACGAGTTGACAGATGGAACCCCATTATGACTGGCTCAATATCCAGGTATGCTAACCATGCACAATCACGCAGCCTAGCCTATGGCTATGATGCTGCCCTCAGCATAAGACAATGATGACACCCCCTCAAGTGGGTACAAGGAACATTATTACTATTATTGCTGAGTATTGGACTTTGTTATTATTATATTGCCTATGGTCGTAACGTCTGCTTCCAGCTCACACTCTCAAACACATACAGTGGGGCAAAAAAGTACTTAGTCAGCCACCAATTGTGCAAGTTCTCCCACTTAAAAAGATGAGAGAGGCCTGTAATTTTCATCATAGGTACACTTCAACTATGACAGACAAAATGAGGGGAAAAAATCCAGAAAATCACATTGCAGGATTTTTAATGAATTTATTTGCAAATTATGGTGGAAAATAAGTATTTGGTCAATAACAACATTTTATGTCAATACTTTGTTATATACCCTTTGTTGGCAATGACAGAGGTCAAACATTTTCTGTAAGTCTTCACAAGGTTTTCACACACTGTTGCTGGTATTTTGGCCCATTCCTCCATGCAGATCTCCTCTAGAGCAGTGATGTTTTGGGGCTGTTGCTGGGCAACACGGACTTTCAACTCCCTCCAAAGATTTTCTATGGGGTTGAGATCTGGAGACTGGCTAGGCCACTCCAGGACCTTGAAATGCTTCTTACGAAGCCACTCCTTCGTTGCCCGGGCGGTGTGTTTGGGATCATTGTCATGCTGAAAGACTCAGCCATGTTTCATCTTCAATGCCCTTGCTGATGTAAGGGAACACCCCCCTGAAATGTTCAAAAATGAATGGGAAGTCTTTGGCACTGGATAAACCATATACACGGTGTCCAATACCACTCAATTCGGCGTTGTTTCATTCAAAGTTGATTGCAAATGCCATATGGCAAATGCCAAGTGTAACACTTTAAAATCCAACAGATGGCGAGTGCGCTCCACCGTGGTTTTTCATATTGCAAATGTAACACAAGTCAACATCCAAAAGTACAATTTTGAAAAACTGAACATTAAAAAAAAAAAATATCACCCCCTTAAAAAAGTGCTTTCTGTATCATCTTTCTGTATCAACAAACTTTAGTCATATTTTATTATCATAATTTTTTATATATTTTTTTACTTGTGCATAAGGCATATGTTTTGTCCATTTGCAATATGATTTCATAGGAAGTCAAAAGTCGAAGTCAAAAGTCACTTTTTTTGGGCCAAATGCCATAAGAAATGTCCAAATGCAATATGAAATATTTGAAAATGCCAAATCAGGATGTTATGTCCATTTGCTATGTACCATCACGAATTTGACATGATCAAAAATACTGCAGAAATGCAAAATTGACTGGCCTGATGAACTCGGGATGGCCGGGCAGTGATAGTGGTTCCTCTCTATCGCTCGTTGTGTTGATTTCATCATGTCCATTTGGTGATGTTTTTTTCCACTGTTGAATCATATTGCAAATGCACGTGCATTTGCAATATGTTTCAATGGGCATTTACCATCACAAATTTGTCATGCTCAAAAATACTGCAGAAATGCAAAATTGACTGGCCTGATGAACTCGGGATGGTCGGGCAGTGATAGTGGTTCCTCTCCATCGCTCGTTGTGTTGATTTCATCATGTCCATTTGGTGATGTTTTTTCACTGTTGCAAATGGACTGTGCATTTCCAATATAGTTCAATGGGCATTTACCATCATGAATTTGTAATGCTCAAAAATCCTGCAGGAATGCGAAATTGACTGGCCCGATGAACTCAGGATGGCTGGGCAGTGATTCTGTTTCCTCGTTGGGGTCGCTCGTTGGGGTTGATTTCAGAATGTCACTTTGGTGATGGCACCTCACTGTTTAAACATATTGCAAATGGACAAAAGTCACCAGCAAGTCACCGTCCATCAGTCAATTAGATATCATTCTGACACCAAACTGACACCACACCCACTTTTCCCAACTCATTTAGAAGCCAACTATCACATACTTCAGAGCTGGCCCAAAATTCACAGCGCCATCTGTTCAAACCATAATAAAAATGTAATGCACGTAGTTACGTCCTAGCTGCGGGTCCAGTTCGGACATTATGTGTAGGCCTAGCTGAGGCGACCCCGAATCTCGAGTTTTGGCTCGATAGGTCATTTGGTGCCTGAGCAAGACCCTAATTGGTGCTGAAAATCCACTTTTTTCCATGCCTTGCTACGGGGTCCTTGAATGAGCTATCGGACAGAAACGTTGGGGTCCGTCTATATGGGCTTAGGCGGTCGCAATGCACCTAGTCTTGCGACTCTGGGACATTTCTAAATGTCGGCATTTTCGTGATGCAAAAATGAATTGAAGTTATTGCAAATGTACGAGGCTGTTTCTCGGTCCGATAACCTTCTAGAGACACGTAACTCACCACGCACTATCGACTTGAGGTCTAGAACAGGTTTCTAAAGTTTCGGAACTCTAGGTCTGACGGTTCTTTTTTTAGCTCGAACAAAGTTAACTATTGCAGGCACTGTCTGTCTCTACGCACCACACTGTGTCCCTCTGTCCTAGCTGTGTGTGTGTGTGTGTGTGTGTGTGTGTGATTTTTTATTGGAAATTTTATGGGAGAAATTACTGATTTACAGTTCATGGGGGTTGCCTAATCACACATATGAAGTTTTGGAAAGATCTGACCTTTTTAACCCTCGTAACAGCACCTATGACACCATTTAAGGCACTTCCGGTTGGCACAGGAAGCTATAAGTAAACACATATCCTGATTGGGGTATGCCTTTACAGAATCCTGAGTTTTAAGTGTTTACGTTAAGAACTGACCGATTTACACAGGGTTGAATGCATTATTTATCACAAACTGCTGGTTGGGTATGGAAAAACACTTTTAGGGTGATTTTAACCACTTCCGATTGCTTCAGGAAGCTTAGAATCAACGCAGGTAGACCTCATAGTGTCCTGATGGACTGTCATTGAAGACAGGTTCATAAGGCATTCATAACCCACAAAGGCTTCAGGTTGACTTTAGAGGAGCAGGCAATGTATTCCTATGGGGAGAGATGTCATTGTAATCTGTGAGATCAAAAAACCCTTATTATCTGTTATGTGTTAATGCCACACGGTCAAGGTTAGGCTTGCACAGATCGGGAGGACCTCAGGAACTTACCTGAGGTCGAATTGTGCTTCTCACCCTAACGGTTCTCTCACTGTCACCCAAAAGCAAATGACATTTAGGGCCAGGCTTCATTTTGGGCCTACTTTTTTCACGGTCGCTGCACTCAGAGCGAGCTACGGTCAAGCGGGGCATCTCGTTGAACTCGGCACGGCCTTGAGAATATGGAAATGCCATTGCAGGCTCTGTGTGTCTTTAACCACCGCGCTTTGTCACTCCATCCTTGCTGTGTGTGTATGTGTATGTGTGTGTGTGGGGGGGGGGGGTGAGAGAGCTTTTCTTTGACATCTGTTGGGAGAAATTACTGACTTACAGTTCATGAGGGTTGACTAATCACACATATGAAGTTTTGAAAAGATCTGACCTTTTAACCATTCGAAACAGCACCTATGACACCATTCTAAGGCACTTCCGGTTTACACAGGAAGCTGAAAGTGAACACATATCCTCCTTGGGGTAGGCAATTATAGAATTTTGAGTTATAAGTCTTTACGTAAGAACTGATTTATTTACGGAGGGTTTAGTGAGTGTGTGTTATTTCAGAAAATCACAGAAATCTCGCAGAGCTCCGAAACACACTTTAAAAAGATTAGTATGAACACGCTGAAACTGGATTTTTTTTTTAAACACCTATTTTTGAACATCACCAATTTGACATTGTACGATTTCTCTTAAATGACAATAGATAAATGGCTGGTTCTTTTTTTATTGACACTGTAGGTTCCAGAAAAATTGCTATATTTTCATTTTGGACCTTTAATCCCAGAAAAATGGACATAACT
Organism: Oncorhynchus kisutch; assembly: GCF_002021735.2. Lineage (NCBI taxonomy): Eukaryota > Metazoa > Chordata > Actinopteri > Salmoniformes > Salmonidae > Oncorhynchus > Oncorhynchus kisutch. The sequence continues at coordinate 37,859,600 of NC_034201.2, read as the reverse complement.
CAAAAACCATTGAGGTCTAGACACCATCTTGTTCGGGGCCAACTGCCCATTATGCCAAACCTATGCTCACCAAGTTTCATCTTCGAAGTCTTTTCTGTTTAGGAGATAAGGCCATGTCATGATTCATAATGTTTTGTACATTTGCAATATGATTCCATTCGCCCTCTTGGGATTTACCGGGACAGCGGACCAAAATTTTAATATTTTATCAAACGGAAACCGAATGTCCGAGAGAGAGAGTTTGATGACTTCCTGGTAGATCCAGCCCTGCCACACGGCCCGACGCCGTCTGCAAATTTTAGAAACGTTTTCGGACGTCTGGTAAGGGACCGTACATTTGCAATATGGACTTTCTCACGAACCATATGGCAAGCGTCAAAATGTTCCCTTAAGGTATGGAAGGAGGTTTTCACTCAAAATCTCACGATACATGGCCCCATTCATTCTTTCCTTTACACGGATCAGTCGTCCTGGTCCCTTTGCAGAAAAACAGCCCCAAAGCATGATGTTTCCACCCCCATGCTTCACAGTAGGTATGGTGTTCTTTGGAAACAACTCAGCATTCTTTGTCCTCCAAACACGACGAGTTGAGTTTTTACAAAAAAGTTATATTTTGATTTCATTTGACCATATGACATTCTCCCAATCTTCTTCTGGATCATCCAAATGCTCTCTAGCAAACTTCAGATGGGCCTGGACATGTACTGGCCTAACTTCTTGCGACTAGCAATCCTGTATCCGGGAGCGTAATCATAGCCTCAAGCGCATTACCATAACGCAACTTTTCCTATTCATGAAAATCGCAAATGAAATAAATATATTCAAACACAAGCTTAGCCTTTTGTTAACAACACTGTCATCTCAGATTTTCAAAATATGCGTTACAGCCAACGCTAGACAAGCATTTGTGTAAGTTTATCATGGCATAATGCTATGCTTGGCTCTGCTGGCAGCAGGCAACATTTTCACGAAAATAAGAAAAGCAACCAAATTAAATAATATACCTTTGAAGAACTTCAGATGCTTTCACTCAGGAGACTCCCAGTTAGATAGCAAATGTTCCTTTTTTCCAAAAAGAATATTTTTGTAGGTGAAAAAGCTCCCGTTTGTTCATCCTGCTTGGCTGAGAAATCGACCGAGAAATACTTCTATAACGCCAAACTTTTTTCAAAATTTGCTCCATAATATCGACAGAAACACGGCAAACATTGTTTAGGATCCATCCTCAAGGTGTTTTTAACATATGTATTCGATAATATATCCGTCGAGGCAGTTGGTTTCTCATAAGAAATTATTGGAAAAATGGCTACCTCAGTATTTTACGCAAGATTTTCTCCGGGAGACACCATGTGACCACTCACTATATATGGTCCCTTACAGCCATTCTCCAATGGAAATGCCTAAAAAGACGTCACAATGCTGTAGACACCTTGGGGAATGCGTGGAAAACGTAAGCTCATTCGTAGCTAATTCACAGCCATATAAGGAGTCATCAAAAAAGTTTTTAAAAATGCGGCACTTCCTGGTTGGATTTTTATCTGGGTTTCGCCTGTAACATCAGTTCTGTGGCACTCACAGACAATATCTTTGCAGTTTTGGAAACGTCAGAGTGTTTTCTTTCCAAAGCTGTCAATTATATGCATAGTCGAGCATCTTGACTGTATGTTTTGTTTATTCCATGTGTAACTCTGTGTTGTTGTATGTGTCGAATAGCTACGCTTTATCTTGGCCAGGTCGCAGTTGCAAATGAGAACTTGTTCTCAACTAGCCTACCTGGTTAAATAAAGGTGAAATAAAAAATAACAAAAATGTTTTATTCAAACCAAGCTGCTTACCTACTGCAGATTCAGTCTTCCCAGCCTGGTGCAGGTCTATTTTGTTTCTGGTGTCCTTTGAAAGCTCTTTGGTCTTGGCCATAGTGATTTTCAGGATTTCTTTTCTCATTTTGTCAGTGATGAAAATTTAAAGGCCTCTCTCATCTTTTTAAGTGGGAGAACTTGCACAATTGGTGGCTGACTAAATACTTTTTTGCCCCACTGTACCTACACGTACGCTACGGTCACAAGACACAGGCCTTCTAATTAATCCTAGAATTTCTAAGCAAACAGCTGGAGGCAGGGCTTTCTCCTATAGAGCTCCATTTTTATGGAATGGTCTACCTACCCATGTGAGAGACGTAGACTCAGTCTCAACCTTGAAGTCTTTACTGAAGACTCATCTCTTCACTGGGATTCTTTCCACTGGGATTACAGGGGCTGAGTCACTGGCTTACTGGTGCTCTTTCAAGACGTCCCTAGGAGGGGTGCATCACTTGAGTGGGTTGAGTCACTTGAGTGGGTTGAGTCACTGATGTGATCTTCCTGTCTTCCTGTCCTTCTTGGGTTTTGCCGTGGCGGAGATCTTTGTGGGCTATACTCGGCCTTGTCTCAGGATGGTAAGTTCGTGGTTGAAGATATCGCTCTAGTGGTGTGGGGGCTGTGCTTTGGCAAAGTGGGTGGGATTATATCCTTCCTGTTTGGGGCTGTCATAGGATGGGGCCACAGTGTCTCCTGACCCCTCCTGTCTCAGACTCCAGTATTTATGCTGCAGTAGTTTATGTGTCGTGGAGAGTCAGCTTGTGATATCTGGAGTACTTATCCTGTCTTATCCTGTGTCCTGTGTGAATTTAAGTATGCTCTCTCTATTCTCTCTTTCTCGCTTTCTTTCTCTCTTTCGGAGGACCTGAGCCCTAGGACCATGCCTCGGGACTACCTGGTATGAGGACTCCTTGCTGTCCCCAGTCCACCTGGCCGTGCTGCTGCTATAGTTTCAACTGTTCTGCCTGCGGCTATGTAATCCTGACCTGTTCACCGGACGTGCTACCTGTCTCAGACATGCTGTTTTCAACTCTCTAGAGACAGCAGGAGTGGTGGAGATATTCTTAATGATTGGCTATGAAAAGCCAACTGACATTTATTCTTGAGGTGCTGACTTGCTGCACCCTCGACAACTATTGTGATTGTTATTATTTGACCATGCTGGTCATTTATGAACATTTGAAAATCTTGGCCATGTTCTGTTATAATCTCCACCTGGCACAGCCAGAAGAGGACTGGCCACCCCTCATAGCCTGGTTCCTCTTTAGGTTTCATCCTAGGTTTTGGCCTTTCTAGGGAGTCTTTCCTAGCCACTGTGCTTCTACACCTGCAATGCTTGCTGTTTGGGGTTTTAGACTGGGTTTCTGTACAGCACTTTGAGATATCAGCTGATGTACGAAGGGCTATATAAATACATTTGATTTGATTTGACTTTACAGTGGTAGGTTTGGGTCAGTTAAGCACGGACGTGACTTTGCCTTCATCCATGTTGACCCCTCCTAGTGTCAGTACGAACCCAATGAATGTTACGGATACTTTCGGTCATGCGAGTCACAAGACCAGTTCGAGAGTTTGTTCATCCAGAGCATTAATCCTAAGGGGAGCATTAACAGGGATTCATTTGACTCTTAACTGTTGTGCCAATTGTTCGTCAATGAAATTACCTTCGGCCCCCGAGTCCACTAGTCCCGGACAGCTAGTGAGTATGTGGTTACTCTCTCCACAATAGTCAAAGGTTTTCACATAACCTCCACGGACTTGGCTGGCATGAGTGGGGCGTGGCCGTTTTGCCTGGGTTCGGAGATATTGGACTGTGGGGGACGAGAGAAGGCGTGGAAGAATCGCAGGCAATGGGAAACTGTAGAGGTCTGCGGTCCACCAGTAGGTTGCCAATGGATATGGACACCCGGATGTATTGGTTTAGGTTTGTTAAATCTCCTCTGCAGGCCAGTTCGGTCTGTAACTCCCGATTAAGACCCCTCCAGTAGACTGTAAGGAGAGCTGGTTCACTCCATCCACTGCCGGCAGCAGAACTCAAGGTATACTCAGTGGTGAAGCGATGGACCTGTCACAGCTCACATAACAGGTGACGACCTGAAACTGAATGGTCGAACACCTCCTTGAAGAGGGTGTGGAAACATGATTCAGAGGACAGATCAGAACTTTGAGCGGCCCACCGGGCTGTGACCCAATCCAGAGCTTTGTCTGTGAAACAATGAAATGATTGTTTCACAGAGCTTTGTCTGTGAAACAGTTTAGCTTCCGTCCCTCTCCTCGCCTCTACCTGGGCTCAAACCAGGGACCCTCTGCACACATCAACAACTGCCTCCCACGAAGCATCGTTACCCATCACCCCACAAAAGCCACAGCCCTTGCAGAGCAAGGGGAACAACTACTTCAAGGTTTCAGAGCGAGTGACGTCACCAATTGAAAGGCTATTAGCGCGCACCCTGCTAACTAGCTAGCCATTTCACACCGGTTACATAGGGAGATGTCAAAGTCCACCCTGTCTTTGTCAGAGGTGGAGTCAGCGGGGTGATGGTCAATGTACAGGTTACACTGCATGATAAATCCTTGACATTTCGCTGGGGAGACTTGACACAACTGTGAGAAGCATTGAAGTCAACATGGGCCAGCAACCCTGTGAAACGTTTTCGACACCTTGGTTTACAGGGAGGGTTTTCTGGGTGAGGAATGGAGTCTCCCCGTGGGTCCTGTTTTTGGTTACACATCCATGGGGTTATCAACACTAAAGATAACAAGTATATAATTCATAGAACATTCCTTTCTGAAAAACAATGGCAACACTAGCTATTCTCTATTAGAATTTGAACGCCTACATTCTCCTATCAAATGTTCCAGCTGTCTTGATATCCTAGCAAGAAACCATATTGATATAGCAATTCTCTTAGAAGCACACCTGCTCCATCAGGACGCACATAGAATGCAGAACCATTTGTACAAATTGGCTGCTTTTTCATCAGCCCCAAACAAAACTAAGGCTGTAATCATAATGATACATCAGGAACTCAAAATCACCATCTTGGGTAAAGGCGAAGACCAGGAAGGCAGAATCACTTTCCTTAAATGTATTCATAATGGAAATAAGATGACCTTTATTAATGTGTATGCTCCAAATTCATATGATTCTACGTTTGTAGAATCTCCAAACAGCATATTGTTTGAATTAACTGAATTCCATCCTGTTATTGAGATGGACATGAATGCCAAGACCAACTATAATCCACGGACAACCAAGCCTCTCCAACATATACTCTCTGATTACAATGTCATTGATGCCAGGCGAGCATATTATCCTAAAGTAAAGTGCACTTTCTACTCAAACATTAAAAAAACATTCTCCCAAATCAATTTTATATTATTATCTACTACATCTCTTTTTTTTAAATAAGAAAATAGAAATTCGACATAATAAGCTTGTCCGATCACCACGCCTACTACTGCCATTTCAAATGTCGGAATCTCCTAAAAGAGCCACAAGATCGCTTTTCGAACGCTTCATTACAACAAAATCGTACAGTCAGTGATCAATTTGAAATGTAACTAAATTCATTCATAATGATTATTAAAAATTCAGTCGATTACTCCCGGATTCTATGAGATGCCACCAAAGGTTTTTATTAAAAACAGTGCAACTTGGGCCTCCCAAGTGGTGCAGCGGACTAAGGCACTGCATCATAGGGCTAGAGGCATCACTACAGACCCGGGTTCGATCCCGGGCTGTATCACAACCGGCCGTGATCTGGAGTCCCATATGATGGCGGACAATTGGCCCAGCGTCGTCTGTATTAGGGGAGGGTTTGGCCGGAGGGGCTTTACTGGGCTCATTGCGCTCTATCAACTCAAATTTACTTGTCCACAGATTTAAATTAATCTGAACAACACTTTAATTGGAACAGAATATGGAAAAATATTACCTTGACATCCCGTAATCTGAACCATCAATTTTTACATTTTAAGTTTGTTCACAGACTGTATTTAACACCAAGGAAGTGTTTTACGATGACATTTGCCCCAACTCCCAACCGTTCACTGTGTCCCCTAAATCAGGTAGGCACATTCCTTCATATGATGTGGGACTGCCCTGGAGCTAAATGCTTCTGGGACAAAGTTACAACATTCATTGAAGTGCATCTACAGTACTATGTTACTCAATAATGATAACTCCTTCAATCTCTCAATCAATCAGAGATAATTACTGCTGGCAGGCAGCACTGCTGTAAAAAAATGCCTCTTCCAGTGCCTTCAGAAAGTTTTTATACCCTTCGACGTATTCCATATTTTGTTGTCTGAATTGCCCTAATTCACAATACCCCATAATAACAAAGTGAAAACATGTTGTTCGAAAATGTTCAAATGTTTTGAACATGAAATAAAGAATTTTTCTAATTTACATAAGTATTCACACCCATTAGTGCTTTGTAGAAGCACCTTTCGCAGTGATTACAGCTGAGATTATTTTATTCTTCAAGTTCTGTCAAATTGGTTGTTGATCATTGCTAAACAATCAGGTCTTGCCATAGATTTTCAAATAGATTTAAGTCAAAGCTGTAACTAGGCCACTCAGGAACATTCACTGTCTTCCTGGTAAGCAACTCCAGTGTACATTTGGCCTTGTGTTTTAGGTTGTTGTTTTTCTGAAAGGTGAAGTCATCTCCCAGTGTCTGGTGGAAAGCAGACAGAACAAGGTTTTCCTCTAGAATTTTGCCTGTGCTTAGTTCCATAAAAAAAAATATCCTGAAAAACTCCCCAGTCCTTAATGATTACAAGCATACCCACAAGCATACCCGCCACCACTATGCTTGAAAATATGGAGAGTGGTACTCAGTGATGTGTTGTATTGGATTTGTCCCAAACATAACACTTTGTGTTTAGGACAAAAAGTGAATTGCTTGACACAGTTTTTTCAGTTTTACTTTAGTGCCTTGTTACAAACAGGATGCATGTTTTGGAATATTTGGCTTCCTTCTTTTCACTCTGTCAATTAGCTTCGTTTTTATTTGTATTTATTTTATTTAACCTTTATTTAACTAGGCAAGTCAGCTAAGAACAAATTCTTATTTACAATGACGGCCTACCCCGGCCAAACCCTAACCCGGACGACGTTGTGATACAGCCTGGAATCTAACCAGTGTCTGTAGTGACACCTCTAGCACTGAGATGCAGTGCCTTAGACAGCTGCTTCACTCGGGAGCCCAAGTATTAGTACTGTGGAGTGACTGCAATGTTGTTAATCCATCCTCAGTTTTCTCCTATCACAGCTATTAAACTTTGTAACTGTTTTAAAGTCACCATTGGCCTGATGGTGAAATCCCTGAGCGTTCTTTCCTCTCCGGCAACTGAGTTAGGAAAAACACCTGTCAGAGCAAAGCCCAAAAAATTGTCAAAGACTCCAGTCACCCAAGTCATAGACTGTTCTCTCTGCTACCGCACGGCAAGCGATACCGGAGCGCCAAGTCTAGGACCAAAAGGCTCCTTAACAGCTTCTACCCCCAAGCCATAAGACTGCTGAACAATTAAACAAATGGCCACCGGACTATTTACATTGACACCCCCCCCATTTGTTTTTACACTGCTGCTACTCGCTGTTTATTATCTATGTATAGTCACTTCACCACTACCTACATGTACAAATTACCTCCACTAACTTGTACCCCCCCACATTGACTCGGTACCAGTATCCCCTGTATATAGCCTCATTATTGTTATTTTATTGTGTTACTTTTTACTTTCGTTAATTTGGTAAATATTTTCTTTACTCTTTCTTGAACTGTATTGTTGGTTAAGGGCTTGACAGTAATTTGTTTCACGGTAAGGTCTACCCCCTGTTGTATTCGGCACGTGTGACAAATAAAGTTTGATTTGATTTTTGTCTTTGTAGTGACTGGGTGTATTGATACACAATCCAAAATGTCATTAATAATGTCAGCATGCTCAAAGGGATATTCAATGCCTGCTTTTCTTTTACCCATCTACCAATAGGTGCACTTCTTTGCAAAGCATTGGAAAAGCTCCCTGGTCTTTGTAGTTGAAGAATATTTAGGCTTGCCATAACAAAGTGGTTGAATACTTATTGACTATTTTATTAACTTGTAAAAATGTCAAAAAACATAATTCTTTAAATCTCAATTTAATCCATTTTAAATTCAAAGACTAACACAACTAAATGTGAATACTTTCTGAAGGCACTATATATGTGGCAATTACCCCACTCTCTCCCAATTCACCAGTGGATACAGTTACTATTAGAAGTTAGAACATCAGAATTATCAGCAGCGAGGATGAATTGAGCTAGTCATGGAATAATTGAGGTCTGGACAAATACGCTTGTCTCTGGAAAGACTAATCTCAGCTAACGCCCAACATACAAATAAACAACCTATAAAGCCATAAGAACTGTATTTTGTAACATGATCATAAGGATCAAACCTTTGTATTTATTTACCTTTTAATATTTTTTTTCTTTGTGAGTGATTATATAATTATATGAATTTGTATATTAAACCTGTAACTTGACCCCCTATAAAAAAAAATCTAAGACAAAATGAATTAGAATTTGGTCACAAAAAAACCCAACTAATGTTGATATTATGGATGGTCAGTCCTTGCATCCATAGCTCTGTTTATGAATCAAAATCAAATCAAATAAGTTTTTATTGGTCACATACACGTTGCCAATTTGAGAGTGGTTACATTTCTCCAGCCCAATCTCTCAACCTTTAAGTGAAACAGTAGCGAGGAGTACACTTTGTTAATGTTTCAAGTGCTGATTGCCGCTTTAAGGTATTATCTTTGAAGGTAAAGAAGTGCATTACTCTTATCTCATATCAAAGCACAATCAACAGTTACACATTCACAGTTTATTGAGACTGGAATTCAATAGGTCGCTTTTAAACCCAAGATAGTGTAAACACATTCATGATATGTGGGGAACCAAAGTGGCCGTTCGTTTTTTAAAAGCGTCGTCTTCCGCAGTTAGACACAATAAAGTCCAAGTTCCAGCCTGGTTGGATACCCTCATAATGATTGATTTCCCATCATACACCTTTGGTACTGGGGAAATATTGTACAGCCTTCATAACCCCTTTTTTCAACTGTCTCTCCAGCTGCCTTCAGGAATTCCATAGAGAAAATTTCACACACACACAAATACAAACACACACACATCCATCAAGGCATTCCATGAACCTACAAAAATAAATAGCCAGACTTCTCAGAAACTAGTCTGTCAAGGGAAAGCTGTTCACTCCTGCCAAGGTTGAGTGAGCATAATGTCTCATAATGGGAAAAGAATCGAGGAGCAGCCACTGCACATTGTCTGAAACTCTTTGTCTGAAATTAAATGATTGCCTTTCACAGTGCACAGTGAATGTGACATGGTACCCGCTAGCAGTGGAGTAACAGCGACCTATCCAACAGGGTGGCTGTGTGAAACCATCCTGCAGTATAAACAGCTGTTGATGTCTGATAAATATGGCTCTCAGGGAAAAAGATACAAGATGAGCACTACCATGACCCTCCTCCTTCCCATTCCGCCATTGGCATGCTAAAGGGGAACCAGCCAATTTCAGCGAACCTCAACATGAAGAGCGACAAATATACAAACATCATGGTATAGGAAATTAATCCCAATGCAACTTTTCAGATGAAATTAGATTCACATTTAACCCCCTAAAGTCGATTGATTTACCGGTGCGTCAATCTAAGTAACATAATAAAATAATCTGTCAGTTTAAGCTAGGAGATATCTGTTTTGTAGTGGATGCATCTCAATCCACCGCACCTGCCTATGTCACACTTCCGCATCTGCGGTGAAAGGTGACAGAGCTAGATCGGTGCTGTGAAAGGTGACAGAGCTAGATCGGTGCTGTGAAAGGGGACAGAGCTAGATCGGTGCTGTGAAAGGTGACAGAGCTAGATCGGTGCTGTGAAAGGGGACAGAGCTAGATCGGTGCTGTGAAAGAGGACAGAGGTAGAGAGGTACTGTGAAAGGGGACAGAGGTAGAGCGGTGCTGTGAAAGGGAACAGAGGTAGAGTGGTGCTGTGAAAGGGGACAGAGGTAGAGTGGTGCTGTGAAAGGGGGCAGAGGTAGAGTGGTGCTGTGAAAGGGGACAGAGGTAGAGTGGTGCTGTGAAAGGGGACAGAGGTAGAGTGGTGCTGTGAAAGGGGACAGAGGTAGAGCGGTGCTGTGAAAGGGGACAGAGGTAGAGCGGTGCTGTGAAAGGGGACAGAGGTAGATCGGTGCTGTGAAAGGGGACAGAGGTAGAGTGGTGCTGTGAAAGGGGACAGAGGTAGAGTGGTGCTGTGAAAGGGGACAGAGGTAGAGTGGTGCTGTGAAAGGGGACAGAGCTAGATCGGTGCTGTGAAAGGGGACAGGGGTAGATCGGTGCTGTGAAAGGGGACAGAGGTAGAGTGGTGCTGTGAAAGGGGACAGAGCTAGATCGGTGCTGTGAAAGGGGACAGAGGTAGAGTGGTGCTGTGAAAGGGGACAGAGATAGAGTGGTGCTGTGAAAGGGGACAGAGGTAGAGTGGTGCTGTGAAAGGGGACAGAGGTAGAGTGGTGCTGTGAAAGGGGACAGAGGTAGAGTGGTGCTGTGAAAGGGGACAGAGGTAGAGCGGTGCTGTGAAAGGGGACAGAGGTAGAGTGGTGTTTGTCAGACCATCAGACATCCCAAAAATTGGTCTTCTCACAAAAACATCTGTAGCGTCCGAACGTCTGTAGCATCGGAACATGACTGAACATGTGAAAAGTTGTACTCAGTGATGTGACCTTACAGATAATTGTATGTCTGGGGTACGAAGATGAGGTAGTCATTAAACATTTATATTAGACACTATTATTGCACACAGAGTGGGTCCATGCAACATATTATGTGACTTGTTAAGCTCATTTCTACTCCTGGACTTATTTAGGCTTACCATAACAAGAGTTGAATACTTATTGACATTTCAGCTTCATTTTTTATTAATTTGTAAAAATTTCTAAAAACATTTTCTACTTTGACATTATGGGGTATTGTGACACAAAGTTGCAATTGAATACATTTTAAATTCAGGGTGTAACACAACATCATGTGGAAAAAGTCAAGGGATGTGAATACTTTCTGAAGACAGTTGGCACCCTGGCAATTCCTTTATCAGCTTCTGTCAGGTGCTATTCCATTAGTGTTCTGACTCTTCTCATGAGTCTGTCTGTGTAATTCATACTCTGCTGTGTGTTAGACTGAAGCTGTCATCTCCAGCCGCATCTCTCTCCCTCTGCCAAACCTCCACCCACCTGTCTGTTCCAGTCTCTCCATCTATCACGTCTATCACTTCTTCCCAGTCTGCGGATGAAAGGGGTAACAGTGCTATGAGTCCCTGTGTGAAAATAGAAGCTTTGTCATCGTTGGGTCTATAGCTGCTACCACACCATCTGTAAAGAGAAATGTACCACACATACCATACGCTCTATACCAACCTGGTCTCAGAGTATTTTGTATTATTCTGTACGTAAATCTGAAAACACTCTATTTAGTATGATATGTTTTAATTTGTGGATGTCCATCACCCATTTCGTATGATATGTTACAAATTAAAATGTGGATTATATGTTACAAAATCTGGCTAGGTGGCTAACGTTAGCTAGCTCGCTAGCGTTAGCTGGTCTAGGGGTTAGGGGTTAAGTTTAGGGTTATGTTTAGTAGATAGGTTAGAGGGTTAAGGTTAGGGTTAGGGTTAGGGGAAGGGTTTGCTAAAAGGGTTAAGGTTAGGGTTAGCTGAAGTGGTTGAGGTTAGGGGAAGTAGTTCAAAGTAGCTAAAAACTAGTAAGTAGTTGAAGAGCAAGTAATTAGCTAAAATGCTAAAGTTGTCCATGATGAGATTCTCAACTTTTGGATTGCTAGACATTCGTGTTATACATCTACCCAGCCACCCGGAAAACCACTGATTTACGTACATAATAATACAAAAAGCTCTGAGACCACTTTGTCTATACAGACATCACATCCTGATCTGCTTTGAATATCAGATTTTAGATTATGGTTGGTCCCTACTTCTAACTTCTCACCTGGCCTAGTTTGACCAGTACATCCTTACTCTGTAGACCCTCAGGAGTGGCACATACAGGTTGTCCTGGTCACTCTAGGTTGTCCTGGTCACTCTCTCAGGGACTCCAGAGTGTCAGCCACTGAATGATGGGAAGGCAAGAGACGGAGAGGAGCTCAGAAAAGGTTAATTGGTTTTGTTGACCATCTGTTTCTTAAGCAGTGGTGGAAGCTGAGCATGGGTGAACAGCGTGAAGAGGCCCAGCATAGCAAACAGCCTGTATGAGGATTAAAGGCATCGATTGGCTGGTGAGTGGTAACCTGTCCATCGTATTAATGGAGCACAAGTTCATATCACTCTTCTTCTTCTCTTTGCCTTTTTGCTCTCGCTTTCTTTCACAGCTCTCTCTCCTTCTGTCTTATCTCTCCGTATTTCACCTGCTGTTGCGATTGTCTCCCTCTCTCAGGATCTCTCTCTCTCTCAGGGTCTCTATCTCTCTCGGGTCTCTCTCTCTCTCAGGGTCTCCCTCTCTCAGGGTCTCTCTCTCTCTCAGGGTCTCTCTCTCTCTCAGGGTCTCTCTCTCTCAGGGTCTCTCTCTCTCTCTTAGGGTCTCTCTCTCTCAGGGTCTCTCTCTCTTGCTCTCTCTCAAGCTCTCTTTCTCTGTCTGCCTCCCCCTCACTCTACCCTACTCTACTCTCTACTTCACCTCAAGGTGAACAAGGTGCACAAGCACACTGAAAGAAAGAGAGAGCTTAAAGAGGGTAGGGAATGCACTTGGCCAGTCTGAACACAGTACCAATGCAAACACCCTGAGCAGAACTGTTGCTTATGAAAACCTATGATTCCTTCAGCTCCCACTGAGCAGAGAGTGACTGACTGCTTCTGACATGCTGACCACACCACTAGCGTTACGTGCGCAAGCTTTGCAAAAGAGACATTACTGTGTAGTCGTATTCATCGACCTGGCCAAGGCTTTCGACTCTGTCAATCACAACATTCTTATTGTCAGACTTGACAGCCTTGGTTTCTCAATGATGATTGCCTCGCCTGGTTCACCAACTACTTCTATGATAGAGTTCAGTGTGTAAAATCGGAGGGCCTGTTGTCTGGACCTCTGACAGTCTCTATGGGTGTGCCACAGGGTCCAATTCTCGGGCCGACTCTCTTTTCTGTATACATCAATGATGTTGCTCTTGCTGCTGGTGATTCTCTGATCCACCTCTACGCAGATGACACCATTCTGTATACTTCTGGCCCCTCCTTGGACACTGTGTTAACTAACCTCCAGACGAGCTTCAATGCCATACAACTCTCCTTCCGTGGCCTCCAACTGCTCTTAAACGCAAGTAAAACTAAATGCATGCTTTTCAATCGATCGCTGCCCGCACCTGCTCGCCCGTCCAGCATCACTACTCTGGACGGCTCTTACTTAGAATACGTAGACAACTACAAATACCTGGGTGTCTGGTTAGACTGTAAACTCTCCTTCCAGACTCACATTAAGCATCTCCAATCCAAAATTAAATCTAGAATCGACTTCCTATATCGCAACAAAGCATCCTTCACTCATGCTGCCAAACATACCCTCATTAAACTGACCATCCTACCGATCCTCGACTTCGGTGATGTCATCTATAAAATAGCCTCCAACACTCTATTCAACAAACTGGATGCAGTCTATCACAGTGCCATCCGTTTTGTCACCAAAGCCCCATACACTACCCACCATTGTGACCTGTAAGTCTCTGCTAGGTAAAGCCCCGCCTTATCTCAGCTCACTGGTCACCATAGCAGCACCCACTCGTAGCACGCGCTCCAGCAGATATATCTCACTGGTCACCCCCAAAGCCAATTCCTCCTTTGGTCGTCTTTCCTTCCAGTTCTCTGCTGCCCATGACTGGAACGAATTGCAAAAATATCTGAATCTGGAGACTCACGTCTCCCTCACTAGCTTTAAGTACCAGCTGTCAGAGCAGTTTACAGATCACTGCACCTGTACTTAGCCTATCTGTAAACAGCCCATCTATCTACCTACCTCATCCCCATTCTGGTATTTATTTATTTATTTTGTTCCTTTGCACCCCAGTATCTCTACCTGCACATTCATCTTCTGCCGATCTACCATTCCAGTGTTTAATTGCTATACAGTAATTACTTCGCCACCATGGCCTATTTATTTCCATAACTTACCTAATTTGCACTCACTGTATATAGACTTTTTGTTTTCTTTTGTTCTACTGTATTATTGACTGTATGTTTTGTTTATTCCATGTGTAACTCTGTGTTGTTGTATGTGTCGAATTGCTACGCTTTATCTTGGCCAGGTCGCAGTTGCAAATGAGAACTTGTTCTCAACTAGCCTACCTGATTAAATAAAGGTGAAATAAAAAATAAAAAAATAAAAAAATGTACACATACCTGTACATACACATGTTGCCAATCGCCATATAAAGTCCACAGGAGAAGAAGAAGAAGAAGACGAAGACGAAGACTGAAGGAGAGATTACTAGAAACAAACTAGTTTCCCGCTTTAATCTGTGGATGAATTGTTGGAGTAGAGAACACATGACATTGTGTGACTCAAAATGGGTCAAAATTCTACAAAGATTCAGAAAAAAGGACCTTGTGCATTTCAGGTAAAATAACAACCTAATGTTTATATCCCAGCACAAATTAGATAGCAACAGCTAGCTAGCTATCTAAATGGCTATGAATGTTACATGAGTTTCGACCTGTCCCTAAATTAATATAGTTTGTTCAAAGTTTGTTTTGATATTTCAACCTGCGTGTCCTAATCACGTCTGGTGTGGATGGACAAAATCAACATGCGCGCGATGGCGCCCGGTCTAGTCAGCATGTGAGTCTCCCCTCTATCATAGAGGCAGAGTTTCATATCAAAACTGCATTAAAAGTCAGTTGCGCTCACACAGTACTATATGTCACTAATATCCAATTCCATAATGACTGCATCCCATTTTCTCGCACTGTTTACTATTTCAATATTTCTAATTCCAATATGCAAATTACAGATATAGGTGGAGTATAGATTTACTTTCAGATTCATGTAAGTACTGCCTTGGTTTGCAAGGTTATGTTATGAAATAAATATATTCACCACGTGTAATCATTATCAACTGAATTGTTTTTGAGGAACTGGTGCGACTATGTGGAAACTGTCTGGTAATTTACATCCTTTAACTGGATCAAAACAGTTCATTTGGTAGTAAAACACTACCAACATGTTACTTCACCATTCAATTAACTGCTATTGATTGCTTTGAAAGGATTTGCACAGTTAAATACTTATCTTTGCATATCATTTCACTGTCAGCCTATTAAGACCTGCAGTAGTTATTCAACCCAATTTCAATCAGAAACTTCTTATTCTCACTCCAACTTCATACTTTTAAAAAACTGCAACCTCTTTTTGCATTTCTCACATTTTTTATTCATAGATTTTAAATGTGTAATTAAATGGGTTTTGGTGCAAAATGCTATATATCCATTGTTTAGCTGGAATGGAATGTTGATCTATTTGGCTGTGATATGTGGTTGTCTTACTTAACCATCTTAAAACGAATGCACTAATTGTGAGTGCTCTTTGGATAAGAGTATCTGCTAAATTACTAAAATGTCAAATATAAATATTTTACATGCATATGTCATATTACTGTATTGATTCATGTTTTAAAACCGTTTTTTTATATTGACGTTATTAATGTATAAATTGTACAGTTCTTTATTAAAAATGTTGTTATTTGTCAACTAATATTATTTAAAAAACCTAGAAGTACTACTTATTTTCCTGAGAGTGAGGGGGATATAGCATTTTGCAACAAAACATGATTACTTGTATCTCTGAAATGAAATCATCAAGTGATAGATTTCAAACAAATAAAGTACCTGTCTGTCAGTGAACAACCCTCTTCCATAACTTCTTTAAACAATAAAAGCTCATTTACATTTCTGAATTTGGATATATATCGATTTGGAATGAAACTCCTCATATGTCCCATTCAAGGACACCCCAGTGAACATAGAGGACAGGAGCGTTTAAACTCTGTTTACAATCAGCTGAATTATTCATAGGTATAAAATATTCACATTTCAATCAAGTCAGTACATTACGGGGGAGGGAAGGAGGGAAGGAAAGTGATTTAAAAAAAAGCCCAACAGGAAGAAAGAAAGAAAGAAAGAAAGAAAGAAAGAAAGAAAGAAAGAAAGAAAGAAAGAAAGAAAGAAAGAAAGAAAGAAAGAAGAAAGAAAGAAAGGAAAGAAAGAAAGAGAAAACATTCCCATGTATTTGATGAATCTCCTGTTACTTTTCATTTTGGGAGAGTTAAGGGGTACTCATTATATGGAAATACAAGCTAATGAATAACAAAAGAAGCCCATAGTAATTAGTGGTTTAAATTAATGAATTATAATAAAATAAATAAAATAATAATGGAGGAGGGAGAGACATTGTTTTGTAGAGATAACACAAATGACATTTGAATCCAGAGATTATGGGTTATGTGCTATAAAAACACAAGCAGTCTCTTAGAGATCTGATTGCCAGCAAAGTCTCCTACATTTACCAACTATAGAGAAAGGAGTATCAATTAAAGGGATGTTTTCATGTGTACCTTAGTTGATATACCACAGAAATAAAATAGGATTCCATGAATGTTAACTACCTGAAATTGAATTGCATGCAGTCGGTAATGAAGTTGGTTTCCAAGATAATTCTGCATGCTGAAGAGGATTCTTTACCCCTGTACAGACCAAGGCTACAGAACAGAAACCACCACATCAGTAATTAAGAAACAAATTGCAGTTGGTTGAGAATGCTATTAGTATTTATAATAAGCCATCATGTGTTTTTGTCTATCAATAACACTGGGTCTGTTTTCTTTGTGTATGATCTGATCATGTCAATGGTACTAAGGCCCAGTTTACAGGGAGGCCAAATAGCTAGGAGATAGGCTACTGTCCTATTCACCACCAGTGTTCCAATAGAAGCCCTGTATGGTGAGTTATCAACTACCTTGGTCTGATTGAACCAGATCTGTAGAAAAACCTAAAGTAACCTGTTACTGATTTGGTCGATTTCAGTCCAGCATCTCTACTGTGAAATGACAGTCTCTCCTGTGTCCATAATTTAGGCTATTGCACTGCAGCCTCGTCAGGAGGAAATTAGTAGAGTCTTGTAGGTGCAGTATATGTCTCTGGAGATGACAGCAACGGAGGTCCCCATCATTAATTGGGGCAATCAATTGAATACACTTAGTATCAGGTGCAGAGAAGGGAGTCAGTAAATGCACTCAGGTATTGACTGTCAAGGCAATAAATATACTGATGTGCTGCATCTGAAGGCACACCGTTCATCACCAGAGGCCATTGGAATGTTCTACTTAATTCCAAATTCAAATAATGGCAGTAATTTTTATGGAAAAAATGTGTATGTGTTTTACAATACTGTATTGACACTGTTTTATAACATAGTACGAGTTCAGATGATTTTCTTATATTCGTGCCAAGCTGGCTACATAAAATGCTCTGAGCTGGAGCCACAAATTGAACTTTGAACTCTTTTTTTGTTAGGCCATTCACTACCAAGACAGGTTATTTCTTCTTTAACATGCATGCTTGATAACACAGTGAAAGTATAGTCAAAAGATTCCTCACACTACAGAAACAGGAGATAGGCTAGTGCCCTATGAGTCGTTCTGGCTCGTACAAAGCTTATTTACTATAGTCCAAAGAGTTTTCTCTAAAAACTCTAGGTTTACTCAAGCATGGATAACAGGTCAGCCGGTCAGCCACATATCCAAGAGTTCCATGCTCTGAGGCGACCCTTAACCACTGTACTCTGAAGACAGTGGCGGTTGGTGCACCTGGCCCCTGGAGGAGGTAGGCTGGTAGAGGGTTCAGTGAGTTTAGCCAGGGCCCCAGGCTCAAAGCCAGCAGCCTTTAAATGATGCCATCTCCTACATTCAACTGAGATCCCACTGAGACTATTTTCAAACCGCTCACAGGCACTCCTTTTGCCGGAGGAACTCAGGCTCGGGAGGCTGACCTCTCAATTGGTAAGAAATGTTTCCCTTTTTAGTCCGGCTTTTTTCCTTTTCGCAATCACATGGGTGGAAAATGGACTCTCCGGGTAGATTATTAACGTTTAATAATCCACTTTGACAGAGGACAATGCTTGGAACACTTGCTTGAAATGCCAGGTTCAATGGCTGACGATGAGTCTGGATTTTAAATACTCCTTATCAAATATAAATAATAGAGAGCCACCATTAAGGCCCATATCTGATTTAGATAGATGGGCCTATTAAAAAGAAGCCTAATGAAGTGTCTTTTTCTGTTCTCCCAAGGTTCAGCAATAAAGCTAAATGAGGAACAATTTCTTTCTGTCCATTGCAAAAATTACTTACTCTGTCCTCTTCTCTTCTGTCTCAAGGTTCAATGAGCAACTGGGCAACCTGGACTCAGGGGTAGACGTGACATAGTAAATGTAAATCCTGGACACACTGTAAAATGTATATAGGTTCAGAAATGTTGTGAAATAGCAGTTACAAAACAAACTGGATGGACATCAGAAATAGAGGAAGGACTAAAAACAAACAAAACATAACTATTGTAAAATAGATTGTGTCTGTAAAATGTGTATAAGATGTATAAACTGAAGGTAGAAGCCTAAGTGTTATTGTTTATTAGTTTACTCCAATTTGGGGAACGGTGGTACGAGGAATAATAAATAAAGGTATATTCTTTCAAAAAGTATATATATGTATGTGTATGTATATATGTGTATATGTATGTGTGTATAAATATATATATTTACCCCCAAAAAAGATATGGGGGACAATTACATTGATTGACCCCTAAAAAATATATAAAAATCTGGGGCACTCCAGTTAGTGTGATATTTTACATTTTGTAAGTTATGTATTCATTTGTTGATGCCAATCATCCATTTTGTATGATATGTTACAAATTGCAATTTGTACAATATGTTACAAATTTGCTAAATGTATGATATGTTACATATTACAATTTGTTCTGGCTAATGTTAGCTAGGTGGCTAGGTCACTAACGTTAGCTAGGTGGCTAACATTAGCTAGGCTAGGGGTTAGGGTTTGGGGTTAAGGTTAAGGTTAGGGTTAGGAATTACGTTAAAGGGTTTTAAGCTTAGGGTTAGAGTTAGGAGTTAGGTTAAAGGGTTAAGGTTAGGGTTAGGGGAGGGTTAACTAACACGCTAGGTAGTTGCAAAGTAGTTCAAAAGTAGTAATTAGTTGCAAAGTAGCTAAAATGCTAAAGTTGTCCGTGATGAGATTTGAACACGCAACCTTTGGGTTGCTAGACATTAGCATTATATGTCTGACCAACTACCCTACTTGTGTTTTTGCCATCAAGTAACCTTCTAACTTATGTAAATAGACCAAACATAACATATCACACTAATTTCAATGTATTCAATTTATTTTACTATGTTACGTCTAGTGTATGAAACCAGGCTGTATTGGGAGACCCATATTAGAGCTTTATGGCTTTTAAGAGAATGAGTCTGAGTCTGAGCTGTTGCTGGATCCATAGGAGACAAAAGACAGGAGATAATTTATACATTATATTTGTTTTTAACGGTCTCAAGGGAGTAGATGACTCATGTGATTTTTGCTTTTACTGTCTCTGAATAAAGTACTTCCTCCACAGCCCATGTATCAAATAGTCTGATTTCTGGCACCAGAGTTTCTGTTGGTTTGTTTGGTAGCCTATTATAATTATAAACGTCTGTCTCTGGTTTAGTGTGAACGCATTAATATGATTGGAAGAATCTGTTGGATTTAATAATGGAATGAAATTTAGCTGTAGCTGTGCCAACTACGACTATAAAGTGACCCTCTCTTCACTCTAGACATTCAAATTAAGTAAAGATGTTAAGCTTACATTAATCCAGGACTTGTTTGGCAGATGAAGGCTGAGCGTGAACCAGAAACAGTTTGCTGACATTATGATTCAAGCCTTTCGCGACTTTCCAAATTCTCATCCACAAACCATCCTGCATTGCTGACATCCTATCTCTGTAAGTGACCAGTAAGTGACCAGGAAACACACAGTTGGAGCATGTATCTCTTTGGTGGTATGCTTAACAAACTGACCCTGTGGTGCCCTGCTTGGACGGCTTACTCAGCATGGTTGTGTCCCAAATATCACCCTATTCCATGTACTGTATTTAGTGCACTACATAGGGAATGGGATGCCATTTGGGACGCATCCTATGTCTTCCTCCTGACTCCCTAGCTGTGTCCGCACTAATCATACTATTTGTGATGTAAATTCAGTATGTAGTATGCTTATTGAAATAGTGAGCATGCCAAAAGTTCCCAGATGTTGTACTAAATAGGCCAAAATACGAAGTATACAAGAAGTGGACACTATTTCTGTGCTTTTAGGGCCCATAATGCAATTTTTCTGAAAATGGGTGTGGCTTCACAACGTTTTCAGATTTGAAGAAAATGGAGGAAAATATGCAGCCGAAGTCTGACGAGAGCAGATACAAATTCATTGCATTAACAAATTAAGACAAATGTGAAGAAAATGTTGAGCAATATAACAAAGTAATGACACAGAAACAGCAGGGGTTCAAACTTTAGCACCCAGTTCCTACATTTGAATATAAAAATGTATTTTATCAAACAAAACCATGCTACATTTGATCTCTGGGACACTCAGGATGACAAATCAGAGCAATATTACTGAATATAAGTACATTATTTACCTTCAGAGGTGAATGTATCAAACCAGTTGCTGTGATAAAAGTTTTTTGTTGTTGTTCACTCTCCTCAAACAATAGTATGGTATTTTTTCACTGTAAAAGCTACTGTAAATTGGACAGTGCAGTTAGATTAACAAGAATTTAAGCTTTCTGCACATGTAAGACATGTTTATGTCCTGGAAAGTTGGATGTTACTTACAACATCATGCTAATCACATTAGCGCACGTTAGCTCAACTGTCCAGGTAAAGGGACACTGATCCCGTAGAGGCTAGTTACCGTCCTAACGTTAGTTGGCAACTAATACATTGAACTTGTCAGACAGTATTTAATTATTCACGTCACTCTAAGCTAAGTGGTATAGTCATTGTGAGTTCTCAATGGACATAGTTAATTCTGGCTATCTACTCCGATTTCAGAGCACACTCGTCTGAGTGTGCCAGAGCGCAGAATAACTGATGGATTTACGAATGCTCAACACCCGTTGAATATTTGAATATGTCCTGTGTCAGTAAACTTTGGCAAAAACAAGCGTAATTAAATTGTTGCCAGCTGCACAGATACAGTCGCCAACGCTCTGGATAACATGAAAACAGCATTACCAACTCTGCTAGGGTGAGTAAAATGGTCAGAGTGAGTTGTTGTCTCCTTTGTGTCTGGAAGTAGCTAGCAAGCTAGCCAACGATACCCAGTTCACTTGGGTGCTTGACTGCCGTTGTGAGGTCAGAACGCTCGGATCAACCTAACTCCTCGGCCAGACCGTCCAGTGTATGCTCCGAGAGCGAAACACTCTGAATTTACGAACGGACAATCTGACAACGCTCTGGATTTGTGCACTCTGGCACTCCAGATTGAATTTACGACACACCCGAAATTGTAAAATGTCTAGCTAGTCATTTAACAAGCTAGCAAGAGGTTGCATAGCAACAGCATCAACTTCCGGTAGACAGGCGAAGCGCTAATACGCTCAACTGAAAGGATTACCGTTTGTTTACAGTATACTTGTCACGTTCTGACCTTAGTTCTTTTGTTATGTTTAAAAAAAAAAATTGTATGGTCAGGGCGTGAGTTGGGTGGGTTGTCTATGTTCGTTTTTCTATGATTTGGTATTTCTGTGTTTGTCAGGGTATGGTTCTCAATCAGAGGCAGCTGTCAATCGTCCCAGATTGAGAACCATACTTAGGTAGCCTGTTTTCACCCTTGAGTTGTGGGTATTTATTTTCTGTTCTGTGTTATGTGTATTCACCGTACAGGACTGTTTCGTTTCATTCGTTGTCGCTTTATTGTTTTGTTTCAGTGTTCGATTGTTCTATTAAATCAATATGGACACTTACCACGCTGCACATTGGTCCTCCTCTTCTTCCACCACCAACAACAACCGTTACAATACTAAAATTAACTAATAGTATATCATATGTAGTATATACTCATTAAGTATGTAGTATACAGTATGTTAGTATGGGTATTCGAACACAGCTCCGGTCCTGTCTTGACTCCTGCCCAACACCAACATAAACACAGCCATGCATTATTAAGAAATCAGCTGTGTGTGTCTGAAACCTGTCACACGGTATAAACTCATATTATTTTATCCTGTACCCAGGTAAATGAATAAGCCAACCCTTGCTGGTGGAGAAAGACATTGGAGTAGCTGAGTCTCGTCTCTGTTCTATGCACCCCTTGGATCCGCGGGGTATTCAGGTTCGGGGGCAGGGGGCGACTACTTTTTTCCAAATCACCATTCAGGGGTCCGGGAGTTCCTCTGACAATCTGGCCCGGTTGACTCAAGCAAGACCAAACCAAGTGGAATACTGCAGAGAGGCGGCACTGGGTTCACCTAAATGGGATCTCCGCCTCCCGCTCAGCATGAACAAATGGGCTCTGACTCACACTCCATGCGGTGCTAATGTATTCCAAAAGACACCCTGAGGTTTGAGAAACGGGTATTTAACACACATCCATCCGTACAGCATATAATTAAGAGAAGCGGTGACATAGAAAGGCGTGGAAGGAGACCCCATGTTTTAAAGAACTTAGAGAGTGGAGGTATCAGCTGTAGTACCACTAGGGGTGCATCCCAATAATATCTCCTTTCTCCTGAAGTGTACACTCGTTCACTACTTCTCACAAATCTAAAGACATTGGATTGTTAGAGGCATGGGATAGAGTGAGCATCCACCATAGTGCTCCCAAGTGGCGCGGGCGGTCTAAGGCACTGCATATCAGTGCTAGAGGCATCACAACAGAACCTGGATTGATTCCAAGCTGTATCACAACCAGCTGTGATTGGGAGTCCCATAGGGTGGCTTGGTTTGGGTAGGCCATCGTTGTAAATAAGAATTTGTTCTTAACTGACTTCAACAAAATATATATATATCTTATACCAGTAATTTCCTTTCAAATCAGTGAAGAAAAGTGAACAAGTGCACACTTTGGGAGGAAGGAGCGATAATTGTGACATGGCCTCCCACTGGGCAATCAATTCAACATCTATTCCACGTTGGTTCAGTGTAATTTGAAATGATGTGGAAACATTGTTGATTCAACAGGTGTGTGCCCAGGAGGATAGAAAAACACTGAGACACACAGACTGGAGTACCATTAAATATACAGGACTCTGGGGAGGCAGTGTGGTGAAAGAGCATGCAATATTAAGTAAAAATATGAAGTAAAAAGACAATAAACATTCTGTAATTGACATCAATTTGGTCCCGGATAGATGGATGCTCTCAAATGATTTTGGAAAATGTGACTTTCTTCAAAAAGCTGCAGAATGATTGCATTTGAAACCCGGGCGGGAAATGTGATCGGTTGTAGTGTTAATCTGAGCTGTATGATTGGAGGTAAGATCATCTATGGATGCCGATGTTGCCACAAAGCCACAAGTCCCGGGTTGCCACGAGGTCCCCAGTTGCCACAACACCCTGGGGTGAACGCAAGGTGAATGTTTTGTTTGTATGAGTGCCGATGTTGCCACGAAGCGACAAGTCCCGGGTTGCCACGAGGTCCCCGGTTGCCACAACACCCTGGGGTGAATGCAAGGTGAATGTTTTGTTTGTATGAGTGCCGATGTTGCCACGAAGCGACAAGTCCCGGGTTGCCACGAGGTCCCCGGTTGCCACAACACCCTGGGGTGAATGCAAGGTGAATGTTTTGTTTGTATGAGTGCCGATGTTGCCACGAAGCGACAAGTCCCGGGTTGCCACGAGGTCCCCGGTTGCCACAACACCCTGGGGTGAATGCAAGGTGAATGTTTTGTTTGTATGAGTGCCGATGTTGCCACGAAGCGACAAGTCCCGGGTTGCCACGAGGTCCCCGGTTGCCACAACACCCTGGGGTGAATGCAAGGTGAATGTTTTGTTTGTATGAGTGCCGATGTTGCCACGAAGCGACAAGTCCCGGGTTGCCACGAGGTCCCCGGTTGCCACAACACCCTGGGGTGAATGCAAGGTGAATGTTTTGTTTGTATGAGTGCCGATGTTGCCACGAAGCGACAAGTCCCGGGTTGCCACGAGGTCCCCGGTTGCCACAACACCCTGGGGTGAATGCAAGGTGAATGTTTTGTTTGTATGAGTGCCGATGTTGCCACGAAGCGACAAGTCCCGGGTTGCCACGAGGTCCCCGGTTGCCACAACACCCTGGGGTGAATGCAAGGTGAATGTTTTGTTTGTATGAGTGCCGATGTTGCCACGAAGCGACAAGTCCCGGGTTGCCACGAGGTCCCCGGTTGCCACAACACCCTGGGGTGAATGCAAGGTGAATGTTTTGTTTGTATGAGTGCCGATGTTGCCACGAAGCGACAAGTCCCGGGTTGCCACGAGGTCCCCGGTTGCCACAACACCCTGGGGTGAATGCAAGGTGAATGTTTTGTTTGTATGAGTGCCGATGTTGCCACGAAGCGACAAGTCCCGGGTTGCCACGAGGTCCCCGGTTGCCACAACACCCTGGGGTGAATGCAAGGTGAATGTTTTGTTTGTATGAGTGCTGATGTTGCCACGAAGCTTTTCCTTCACTCTGTGGTCCAACTCATCCCAAATCATCTCAATTGAGTTGAGGTCAGGTGATTGTGGAGGCCAGGTCAACTGATGCAGCACTCCATCACTCTCCTTCTTGGTCAAATAGTCCTTACAGAGCCTGGAGGTGTGTTGGGTCATTGTCCTATTGAAAAACAAATGATAGTCCCAATAAAAGCAAACCAGATGGGATGGCGTATCGCTGCAGAATGTTGTGGTAGCCATGATGGTGAAGTGTGCCTTGAATTCTAAATAAATCACTGACAGTGTCACCAGCAAAGCACCCCCACACCATCACACCTCCTCCATGCTTCACGGTGGGAACCTCACACGCAGAGGTGATCCATTCACATACTCTGCGTCTCACAAAGACACGGCGGTTGTTACCAAAAATCTCAAATTTGGTCTCATCAGACCAAAGGACAGATTTCCACCAGTCTAATGTCCATTGCTTGTGTTTCTTGGCCCAAGCAAGTCTCTTCTTCCTATTGATGTCCTTTAGTAGTGGTTTCTTTGCAGCAATTCGACTATGAAGGCCTGACTCACGCAGTCTCTTCTGAACCGTTGATGTTGAGATGTGTCTGTTACTTGAACTCTGTGAAGCATTTGTTTGGGCTGCAATTTCTGAGGCTGGTAACTCTAATGAGTGTATCCTCTGCAGCAGAGGTAACTATGGGTCTTGCCAGTTTCATCATAATGCTTGATGGTTTTTGCGACTGCACTTGAAGAAACTTTGAAACTTCTTGAAATGTTCCGCATTGACTGACCTTCATGTCTTAATAAAGTAATGATGGACTGTCATTTCTCTTTGCTTATTTGAGCTGCTCTTGCCTTAATTTAGGGCTATCTTCTGCATACCACCCTTACCTTTTCACAACACAACTGTTTGGCTCAAATGCATTAAGAAGGAAAGAAATTCCACAAATTTACTTTTAACAAGGCGCACCTGTTAATGGAAATGCATTCCAAGAGACTACATCATGAAGCTGGTTGAGAGAATGCCAAGAGTGTGCAAAGCTGTCATCAAGGTGGCTACTTTGAAGAATCTCAAATATAAAATATATTTTGATTTGTTTGACCCTTTTTTGTTTACTACGTGATTCTATATGTGTTATTTCATAGTTTTGATGTCTTCACTATTATTCTACAATGTAGAAAATAGTAAAAATAAAGAAAAACCCTGGAATGAGTAGGCGTGTCCAAACTTTTGACTGGTACTGTACATATACCGAGAGAGATATAAATCTGTTGTTAAGTAACACAGTTATTTATGATTAGCTTGAAGGCTGTTGTGGGCGTCTGGGGACTATGGCATCAACAGTAATGTGTGATTATTTGGCATTCAGAGAAGCAATAAACAGGCTTTGTGTTAATCCAGGATTAATTTCTATGTATATCAGATCAAGTGGGATTTCAGACTGGAGTGTTCCAAATACTCACTGGAGAGACATTACAAAATACATCAACTCACAGGAGTTTACAATCTCTGCTGGCATGTCAGTCTGATGCAGTCTAATGCAGTCTAATGCAGTCTACTGCAGTCTGATGCAGTCTGATGCAGTCTACTGCTTGCTCTGGGTTTGCAGCTGCATGTTTCAGTTACTGTCCAGTTGAAAGTTGAAAGTAAACAAGTTGCCTTGGCTTGATCTCACGTTGTCTTTTATTTAATTGTATTGTGTTTAGAGTTGAATTAAAATGTTTTAATTGTACTTTAAATCAAGTTTGATTTGACACACATATGTGACATTCCATACTGTTAAGGTTCACACAAACAAATAAAACAAACAAACATACGTAAGCAAGCAGTCATTTCAGGACTGAAAGGCATCTAGGACAGATAGGCATCACGGTTCAGCAAGCCACAGAACAGAAGTGAAGAGGGGAAATAGATCGATAGACTGGTGATTTATCCCATTGGCCCACTCTCTCCTGGCTGGGCCCACGAAGGCAGGTTGGCTTCCCAGCATCCTTACTCGGATAGATCATCATCATGTAATTGGTTTTAAATCAAGAGGAAGTCACTGCCGCCCAGGGGGACAGATCAATCATAGAAATCAATGACAAAACACTAAGATAATGCCTCCCAAATGGGATTATCCTCAGAGGAGGGGAGGAGAGGCGGGAGGATTTGTATTTCCTCTCCTGTGCCAGTGGGGAGCTTTTTCTGTCACACCACATAATTGGTTTCTCCCACTTCTGGCCCTGTGATTTACAGAGGGACACAATATGGCATCAGAATGTTTTATTTTGCGGGGGGATAAACACGTGTCACCTTATACATGTCTCTAGACTGGTTCAATGTACAGCACTGCTGATGTGTTATAACTAGGCTAGAGCTAAAGACCATAGTTGTTACTGGTCAGGTCAAGTGGTTAGGAAAACAGCCTGGCTCTAAGTAGCCTGCTGAATGATGTTTCCCAGACAGGGGTTTGGGACCACCTGGTGAGTTATAGCCCGTTTCTCTTGGTCACTGGTAAAGACTGGGTGGTGGCAAGGAACATTAACCTGGGAAAATAGACCATTAAAAAGGTTTCAGGTGAGTCAAACTACAGGAAAGAACTTAAGGAATGATTTGGGTTAGAAAGTCCTATTACCCTTCAGCTGCCACCCCATCCATCTGAAGGTGTTATGAGTGGGACTGGCCTCAGAATGGCTCTGATTAGTGTGGGGCCAAGTCCATATGCACAGGGACTGGAGGTTCCTTCCAGGTAATTTGCTGCTGATTGTCAGGGACCAGGTGAGGTACGAGAAGTGACATGTCAGGTTGAACACCTGGACACCACCAGATGTGCTGCTGATACTACAGTGTGGGAGACTTTGATCTCTTCAGACTGGACCTTATCATGATTAGGACCACAGTTTTTCCTGGTCAGACTGGACAGTATCACGGTTAAGACCAGAGTTTTTCCGGGTCAGACATTCTTCAATCTACTATGAATCTGAAAAACTCATACAGTTATGAGTATCGTATCCAACTCATAACAAAAGATACGTCTGATTCATGTGGAGAACCACTAACACATCATGTAATGGCTTCCAGTCCAGTTATAATAGTCATAATAACAAGGCTGTCTGACTGTGGTTGGAACAGATCTTAGGCTGCATGTTACATTTTTAATGCATTTTAATGCTGCGCCGGGCTTGGAGTTTTAAATAGAATATGAAGGAAAGCAATCAGGAATGTCCGCCCCTACACGTCGCTCTACGCCATTCCAGTGTCACCCAGGACTCTTAGGTTCCAAGTGTCAAGGTGATTAATTAGTTATCTGCAGGTTGTATTGGGCCTGCATATTCAACTGCAGGATTACATGTCAAAGAATGATGAGTGTCTTCGGTAATGTTAGAAAACATAACGTTCAAGCTTTATATAGATTATGACCTATGTGACTGACAGGGCAAGTGATACACCGTAATCTTGTTATGGTTTCTCTTTAACCCTCAGTGATAGTATGATCGCTGTATTGCTCTATAATCTTGTTATGGTTTCTCTTTAACCCTCAGTGATAGTATGATCGCTGTATTGCTCTATAATCTTGTTATGGTTTCTCTTTAACCCTCAGTGATAGTATGATCGTTGTATTGCTCTATAATCTTGCTATGGTTTCTCTTTAACCCTCAGTGATAGTATGATCGCTGTATTGCTCTATAATCTTGTTATGGTTTCTCTTTAACCCTCAGTGATAGTATGATCGCTGTATTGCTCTATAATCTTGTTATGGTTTCTCTTTAACCCTCAGTGATAGTATGATCGCTGTATTGCTCTATATTCTTGTTATGGTTTCTCTTTAACCCTCAGTGATAATATGATCGCTGTATTGCTCTATAATCTTGTTATGGTTTCTCTTTAACCCTCAGTGATAGTATGATCACTGTATTGCTCTATAATCTTGTTATGGTTTCTCTTTAACCCTCAGTGATAGTATGATCGCTGTATTGCTCTATAATCTTGTTATGGTTTCTCTTTAACCCTCAGTGATAGTATGATCGCTGTATTGCTCTATAATCTTGTTATGGTTTCTCTTTAACCCTCAGTGATAGTATGATCGCTATATTGCTCTATAATCTTGTTATGGTTTCTCTTTAACCCTCAGTGATAGTATGATCGCTGTATTGCTCTATAATCTTGTTATGGTTTCTCTTTAACCCTCAGTGATAGTATGATCGCTGTATTGCTCTATATTCTTGTTATGGTTTCTCTTTAACCCTCAGTGATAGTATGATCGCTGTATTGCTCTATAATCTTGTTATGGTTTCTCTTTAACCCTCAGTGATAGTATGATCGCTGTATTGCTCTATAATCTTGTTATGGTTTCTCTTTAACCCTCAGTGATAGTATGATCGCTGTATTGCTCTATAATCTTGTTATGGTTTCTCTTTAACCCTCAGTGATAGTATGATCGCTGTATTGCTCTATAATCTTGTTATGGTTTCTCTTTAACCCTCAGTGATAGTATGAACGCTGTATTGCTCTATAATCTTGTTATGGTTTCTCTTTAACCCTCAGTGATAGTATGATCGTTGTATTGCTCTATAATCTTGCTATGGTTTCTCTTTAACCCTCAGTGATAGTATGATCGCTGAATTGCTCTATAAATATAGTTATTCACTCTTCACCTTGGCACATTTCTGAGAATTTCATTTCTGAGAATAATCATTCCCAAGTAGTCGCTGAGATAGCCACAAGTGATTTGGAATTATACTTCAGGTAATATACAACCTCTCATATCCTGTCCTTGAAACTGTGTGTTGGAATCTGTCATGGAAGATGAGAGGTGAGAAGAACATTGGTGACAATTAGACAAACATGGACTTACACCGATTACCTCATTTGGTTCCTAGGTTCATTTGTTTGTTTTCGTCATTGTACAGAGGTGAACCTCGGCACCAACACATTTCTCATTACCTAGTTACCGGTCCTCCACCTGCAGTGAGAGTTAGAAGGCAATAGTTTGAACTGTAAAATGTCTTCTTCTGTCACCGCATGTTCCCCACTGTTCATCATACTCCTCCACAGATGTAAGATCTTAATTTGGGCCAGTTTGCTACAGAAGGAAAATAATCACGCAGCAACAGGAAATGTGAATTGTCATGTGGATTATAATTAATGGCCATTTTTTGTAGGGGTTGATACATTTTCTATTAAGGAAAATTAAGTCTGACATTTTAAAGTGGAAATTATTCATGTTTGAAGGCATTTTAAACCTTGAAACACTATAAGTTCTCAGCGACAAAAATTACGATCCTAAATCTGTAGGTACGAATAAAAAAAACATTCTGAGAAGAGGTGTGTGTGTGTGTGTGTGTGTGTGTGTGTGTGTGTGTGTGTGTGTGTGTGTGTGTGTGTGTGTGTGTGTGTGTGTGTGTGTGTGTGTGTGTGTGTGTGTGTGTGTGTGTGCGTGTGCATGAGCGCGAGTCCCTTTCTAGGGAGTTTTTCCTAGCCACCGTGCTTCTACACCTGCATTGCTTGCTGTTTGGGGTTTTAGGCTGGGTTTCTGTACAGCACTTTGAGATATCAGCTGATGTACGAAGGGCTATATAAATAAATGTGATTTGATTTGATTTGATGTGTGTCTATGCATTAGGGTAATCAACACTGTTGTGGTAGAAACACCAAACTTCTGGTTGTACCCCCTCTTTGCATCTCCATAGTGTTAATCTGGCCGCATTAAAACAGAACAGTCTGCATTCCTCCACAAGGTTAAGGACACAACAGGGTGTTTAACTAAAGCTCTCACAGTCTGGCACCCTGACTGTGTTGTGTCTGTAGAGTAGTGGGTTCCATACGGTTTAGGGTTAGATTTGGGAAAATGGCAACCTATTCCCTACATAGTTCACTACTTTTAACCAGAGCCAACTGGTGTGGCAGTTAGAGTAAGAGCCAACTGGTGTGGTCAGTGAGGGAGTTAGAGTAAGAGCCAACTGGTGTGGCCAGTGAGGGAGTTAGAGTAAGAGCCAACTGGTGTGGCCAGTGAGGGAGTTAGAGTAAGAGCCAACTGGTGTGGTCAGTGAGGGAGTTAGAGTAAGAGCCAACTGGTGTGGTCAGTGACGGAGTTATAGTAAGAGCCAACTGGTGTGGTCAGTGAGGGAGTTAGAGTAAGAGCCAACTGGTGTGGCCAGTGAGGGAGTTAGAGTAAGAGCCAACTGGTGTGGCCAGTGAGGGAGTTAGAGTAAGAGCCAACTGGTGTGGTCAGTGAGGGAGTTAGAGTAAGAGCCAACTGGTGTGGTCAGTGACGGAGTTATAGTAAGAGCCAACTGGTGTGGTCAGTGAGGGAGTTAGAGTAAGAGCCAACTGGTGTGGTCAGTGAGGGAGTTAGAGTAAGAGCCAACTGGTGTGGTCAGTGAGGGAGTTAGAGTAAGAGCCAACTGGTGTGGTCAGTGAGGGAGTTAGAGTAAGAGCCAACTGGTGTGGTCAGTGAGGGAGTTATAGTAAGAGCCAACTGGTGTGGTCAGTGAGGGATTTAGAGTAAGAGCCAACTGGTGTGGTCAGTGAGGGAGTTTGAGTAAGAGCCAACTGGTGTGGCCAGTGGGGGAGTTCGAGTAAGAGCCAACTGGTGTGGCCAGTGGGGGAGTTCGAGTAAGAGTCAACTGGTGTGGTCAGTGGAGGAGTTATAGTAAGAGCCAACTGGTGTGGTCAGTGGAGGAGTTTGAGTAAGAGCCAACTGGTGTGGTCAGTGGGGGAGTTCGAGTAAGAGCCAACTGGTGTGGTCAGTGAGGGAGTTAGAGTAAGAGCCAACTGGTGTGGTCAGTGAGGGAGTTCGAGTAAGAGCCAACTGGTGTGGCCAGTGGGGGAGTTCGAGTAAGAGTCAACTGGTGTGGTCAGTGAGGGAGTTAGAGTAAGAGCCAACTGGTGTGGTCAGTGGGGGAGTTAGAGTACATCAGAACAGAGAGACTGGGGTAATACATCAGAACAGAGAGACTGGGGTATTACATCAGAACATAGAGACGGGGGTATTACATCAGAACATAGAGACTGGGGTATTACATCAGAACATAGAGACTGGGGTATTACATCAGAACATAGAGACTGGGGTAATACATCAGAACATAGAGACTGGGGTATTACATCAGAACATAGAGACTGGGGTATTACATCAGAACATAGAGACTGGGGTATTACATCAGAACATAGAGACTGGGGTAATACATCAGAACATAGAGACTGGGTAATACATCAGAACATAGAGACTGGGGTATTACATCAGAACATAGAGACTGGGGTATTACATCAGAACATAGAGACTGGGGTAATACATCAGAACATAGAGACTGGGGTAATACATCAGAACATAGAGACTGGGGTAATACATCAGAACATAGAGACTGGGGTAATACATCAGAACATAGAGACTGGGGTAATACATCAGAACATAGAGACTGGGGTATTACATCAGAACATAGAGACTGGGGTAATACATCAGAACAGAGAGACTGATATGTTGTTAGGTATGGCTCTGCAGCACTACGAGGCACCGAAGAGAGAGACATTTTTATGCAGATCTTCCTCAATACTTTGACAATACAGATTGAATCCAGCACCAAGTGTGTCCCCCAAATGTCACCCTTTTCCCTACACAAGGCAGGGAGTGGCAGAAAGGGATAGATAGAGAGCGGGTCCTGGTCAAAAGTAATGCACTACATAGTTAATAGAGTGCCATTTGGTACGTAGCCCAAACACTTAACCAGCGATTCCAGTCATCCCTTTCCAGTCGTCCCAGTGGTTTAACCCTTACCTACCCTGGGATCTGCTTGGACACATTGTGTCAGCACCAGCAGTAAGCAGGCTGCCACTCAACAAATCTGATAAAGAGTTAGAATGTAATACTGTGAGTAGGTGGGTACACAATGTCGTTGACAACATTCTCAATGCCACACGATTTAAAAAGAGTGATAAAATGGTGAAATGTGTGGGAAAACCATCCTACTTCAGTGAATTCAGGATATCTAGCTACTGTTGTTTATGCTTGCCACTCTAAAATGTGCAGTTTTGTCACACATCACCATGCCATAGGTTCCTCAAGTTTTGAGGGTGCTTGCAATTGCCATGCTGACTTCAGGAATGTCTACCAGAGCTGTTGCCAAATGATTGAATGTTAATTTCTCTACCATAAGCCGCCTCCAACGTAATTTTAGAAATTTTGGCAGTACATCTAACCGGCCTCACGTGTTATCACACCAGCCCAGGATCTCCACATATGGCTTCTTCAGCTGTGGGATCCTCTGATCCTCTGAGATCCTATGAAACTGAGGAGTATATGTCTGTAATAAAGCCCTTTTCTGGGGAAAAACACATTCTGATGTGCTGGGCCTGGCTCCCCAGCAGTGGGCCTGTGCCCTCCCAGGCCCATCCATGGCTGTACCCCTGCCCATCATGTGAAATTCATAGATTAGGGCCTAATTAATTTATTTCAATTGATTGATTTCCTTATATGAACTGTAACTCAGTAAAATAGTTGTGTGTATATTTGTGTTCAGTATAAATAACATTTTCAATTTTCAACTGTCTCCTAGGATGGTGGAACCTTTTGTAAGAGATTAAGAAAAAGGTACAAGGAATCTCTTTTTCTCTGACTATCTGTGTCTCTTTCTTTCTCTCTCCTTCCTCTTGTGTCTCTCTACAATGGATAAAGTGAGAGTGGCACTTTACTAAGAGCCTTCAGTCATTTTTAAATGGTGAAAAGCATTTTGAATATGAAGTCCCAGCATCCTACCTGCACACACAAACATACACATTCCCCCCAGTGTTAACCCCTCATTGTCTCTTCTGTGACAGCTGTCTCTGGCTCCAGTGCGTTCCATTTTCCAGAATGCCGAAGGCGCCCCAAAAACGCTGCTGCTGCCAGGAGAAATAGTGGAGCTGCTCCATCCTCCATATTACTTTATTTGTTTTGTCATAAAAGCAAATTCTTGAAAATTGACACTTGCCGCAACGAGCATCTGTTTTTGCCATCTGCGGGATATGCAAATGCGGGACGATGAATATTCAGCCCGACTTGGGTTGAGGCATGATTCCTCAAGCTTGCTCACACTTGGTGGAGGGAATCATGCATCGCACTGCAGACGGTGAGGAACGTACTTTTAGATGACGATATATACCCCCCCCCTTCTCCTCCTAGTTTAAGAAGACATATGGTAAACGAAGGCTCCGCTAATTTGGAACAATTGATGAACTGACGGCAGCATCTCTTTTATTCATTCATTCGGAGCCAAACCTGATCGTCTCCCCTGTCTGGCTTAGTGAAAACACCCTCTCTCTCTCTCTCTCTCTCTCTCTGTCACTCTTTCTCTCCTCTCTCTTTCTCTTTCATTCTCTCCCTCTCTGTTTCTCTCTGCCTCTGTCTCTCTTTTTCTCTCCCTCTCTATTTTCTTATCTCTCTCTCTGTCTCTTTGTGTCTCTCTTTCTCTCCACCTCTCTCCTTGTCTCTCTCTCCCTGTCTCTCGCCCCCAGCTTGCTCTCTTTCTCTGCCTACAGGGATGGCACCCTATGAATAATGCAGCAGAGAGGTGGAATGATAATGGAATATTAGAAGGAGAATGATAATATGAGTCAGGAGCCACGTGGGCTCTTTATTTATATCAATTATTTCAATAAAGTGCCACTTGTGCTTAAAGTTGGAGCGTGAGATGCATGACAGCCGATTAAGCCAGCCGAGCATGATGGAGGAACGATTACCGTTATGTTATTCTGTCAACATTATCATCCTTGTCATTACCACTATCAGTCAGTTTGATTTGCTTGGGAGGATGAGAATGGCGATGAAGACTTCAGCAGCAGGCAATGGAGTTATGGAGTTATGTACAAACAGTACACCCACTGATGATGTCACTGGAATAAGTCCTGACTTATGACCAGGAATCCTACAACTTTCACAAACAACAGTATTTTTCTGTAAAATATTCTACACTGAGTTTACCAAACATTGGGAACACCTTCCTAATATTGAGTTGCTCCCCCACTTCTGGCCTCAGAATACTGTATGACTGCATGTCCTTTGGGTGTTGGACCATTCTTGATACACACGGGAAACTGTTGAGCGTTAAAAACCCAGCAGAATTACAGTTCTTGACTGTTCAGTTCAGTTCTGGGACCTACTACCATACCCCGTTCAAAGGCACTTAAATCTCTGAATGTTACACATACACATCCTCTGAATGGCACACATGCACAATCCATGTCTCAATTGTCTCAAGGCTTAAAAATCCTTCTTTAACATGTCTCCTCCCCTTCATCTACACTGATTGAAGTGGATTTAACAAGTGACATCAATACGGGATCATAGCTTTCACCTGGATTCACCTGGTCAGTCTGTCATGGAAAGAGCGTACATACTATGTACATAATCCATCCATCTGAGATTTGTGGACAGTTGTGAATTCAATATAATGACAATATTGTAGATATATTGTTCACAATTACAGTCAAACAATAGATGCCAGCATTGTCCTTCACAATACCCATCCAAATGTGACAAAGAGAAAACGTCCCTGAAACCGTGTCACAAACCGAGAGAGATGAAGCTGCTTTATTCACTGCTTTGGAGTGCTGTTGCTGCTCATGGTCCTTCAGGGCTTCATTTAGCAAACTTACGGTCTAAGCCGCACAAATCTGTCCTGGAGGATGTGAGCGGGAACTCAAGCAGCTGTCAGGAAACTCACTTCCTGGTCCTGCATCCCAGAGCAGCTGCCTGCTGCTCTAGGATGCAGAGACAGAGAGACAGAGAGAGCGAGACAGACAAAGAAATGCAGGACATGGAGACTGCTTTCCATTCAGCCACGGGCTCAGTGGATTCTTGCAGTGATGACATCACTCTAATTGCTTCACACTCTATCTGACAGTATCTGTCTCTCTCTTTCATTCTCTCTTTATTTCTCATACTCTCTCGCTCTGTCACTCTCTTTCCCCCTCTCTCTCTCTCTCTCTCTCTCTCTCTCTCTCTCTCTCTCTCTCTCTCTCTGCCTCTCGCTCTCTGCCTCTCTCTCTCTCTCTCTCTCTCTCTCTCTCTATCTCTCTCTCTCTCTCTCTCTCTCTCTCTCTCTCTCTCTCTCTCTCTCTCTCTCTCTCTCTCTCTCTCTCTCTCTCTCTCTCTCTCTCCCTCTCTCACTCTCTCTCTCTCTCTCTCTCTGCCTCTCTCACTCTCTCTCTCTCTCTGCCTCTGCCTCTCCCTGCCTCCTTAATGTTAAAGTGAGAGTAGCACATCAATGAGCGCCTTGAGTCTCCAGCCTATTCAGCCCCACAGCCCACCAGTTGACTCAATGGGGTCAACAGACACACTTTCTGTGATGGTTTCACAGTGATGACAACAGCCTGACTGTTCCAGACGAGGGTGTACAAAGACAGGCTGCTGTTCCCCAGAAACTCCGGCCCAGTTGATGAAAAGAGAAGACCTTGCCTGCAGCCCCTGTCATAGAGGGCCATTCATCCTGTGGCACAGTCAGACGGCCTCATAAAGACCCAGAGGAAGAGGATCCCTGGACCCTAACTAACTCTCCATGTCTGCCTGGACTCATATAGCAGTGGCCAACGTGACAGAGCTGTGAGTTACCTTGACGATACCTGCCTGCCTGCCTGCCTGCCTGCCTGCCTGCCTGCCTACCTGCCTGCCTGCCTGCCTGCAAAACGACTGGGTGTACTCATCTCTCCGATCACGTCACGCAGCCTGGGAGTCAGAAGGAGCTTCTCCAGTCCATCCTTGTGTTCATAGAGACACATACAACACACACACACATTATTCAACACTCTCAGGATACATCCCAAATGGCATCCTATTCCCTACAATATATAGGGAATAGGCTGCATTTTAGGACAAATCCTTAAAAAAGCTAGAATTCTTAGTTTATACAGTCGTGGACAAAAGTTTTGAGAATGACACAAATATTAATTTCCACAAAGTCTTCTGCTTCAGTATCTATAGATATTTTTGTCAGATTTACTATGGAATACTGAAGTATAATTACAAGCATTTCATAAGTGTCAAAGGCTTTTATTGACAATTACATGAAGTTGATGCAAAGAGTCAATATTTGCAGTGTTGACCCTTTCAAGACCTCTGCAATCCGCCCTGGCATGCTGTCAATTAACTTCTGGGCCACATCCTGACTGATGGCAGCCCATTCTTGCATAATCAATGCTTGGAGTATGTTCGAATTTGTGGATTTTTGTTTGTCTACTCACCTCTTGAGGATTGACCACAAGTTCTCAATGGGATTAAGGTCTGGTGAGTTTCCTGGCCATGGACCCAAAATATTGATGTTTTGTTCCCTGTGCCACTTGGTTATCACGTTTGCCTTATGGCAAGGTGCTCCATCATGCTGGAAAAGGCATTGTTCGTCATCAAACTGTTCCTGGATGGTTGGGAGAAGTTGTTCTCGGAGGATGTGTTGGTATCATTCTTTACTCATGGCTGTGTTCTTAGGCAAAATTGTGAGTGAGCCCACTCCCTTGGCTGAGAAGCAACCCCACACATGAATGGTCTCAGGATGCTTTACTTTTGGCATGACACAGGACTGATGGTAGCGCTCACCTTGTCTTCTCTGGACAAGCTTTTTTCCGGAAGCCCCAAACAATCGGAAAAGGAATTCATCAGAGAAAATGACTTTACCCCAGTCCTCAGCAGTCCAATCCCTGTACCTTTTGCAGAATATCAGTCTGTCCCTGATGTTTTTCCTGGAGAGAAGCAGCTTCTTTGCTGCCCTTCTTGACACCAGGTCATCCTCCAAAAGTCTTCGCCTCACTGTACATACAGATGCACTCACACCTGCCTGCTGCCATTCCTGAGCAAGCTCTGTACTGGTGGTGCCCCGATCCCACAGCTGAATCAACTTTAGGAGACGGTCCTGGCGTTTGCTGGAGCCCAGAAGCCGTCTTCACAACAATTGAACCACTCTCCATGAAGTTCTTGATGATCCGATAAATGGTTGATTTAGGTGCAATCTTACTGGCAGCAATGTCCTTGCCTCTGAAGCCCTTTTTGTGCAAAGCAATGATGACGGCACGTGTTTCCTTGTAGGTAACCATGGTTGATAGAGGAAGAACAATGATTCCAAGCACCACCCTCCTTTTGAAGTGTCCAGTCTGTTATTCGAACTCAATCAGTATGACAGAGTGATCTCCAGCCTTGTCCTCGTCAACACTCACACCTGTATTATCGAGAGAATCACTGACATCACTTGAAATTATTTTTGGGATCCAGTTCATTTGCATGGCAAAGAGGGACTTTACAATTAATTGCAATTCATCTGATCCCTCTTCATAACATTCTAGAGTATATACAAATTGCCATCATAAAAACTGAGACTGTACATCCTCTCTCTTCCCCCCTCTCTCTTTCCCCCTCTCTCTTCCCCTCTCTCTCTTTCTCTCCCTCTCTCTTTCTCCCCTCTCTATTCACAAAGCAGACTTTGTGAAAATTAATATTTGTGTAATTCTCATAACTTTTGGCCATGACTGTACATTAATTTTTTGACTTATAAATTAAGGGTATATACCCATTGATCCTTGCAGATTCTAAACTGGGTG
>NC_034201.2:37694224-37821308 GCF_002021735.2 Oncorhynchus kisutch | reverse complement strand
CCCCTCTCTCTTTCTCTCCCTCTCTCATTCCCCCTCTCTCTTTCTCTCCCTCTCTCTTTCCCCCTCTCTCTTTCTCTCCCTCTCTCATTCCCCCTCTCTCTTTCTCTCCCTCTCTCTTTCCCCCTCTCTCTTTCTCGCCCTCTCTCTTTCCCCCCTCTCTCTTTCTCTCCCTCTCTCTTTCCCCCCTCTCTCTTCTCTCCCTCTATCTTTCCCCCCTCTCTCTTTCTCTCCCTCTATCTTTCCCCCCTCTCTCTTTCTCTCCCTCTCTCTTTCCCCCTCTCTCTTTCTTTCCCTCTCCCTTTCTCCCCTCTCTCTTTCTCTCCCTCTCTCTTACCCCCTCTCTCATTCCCCCCTCTCTGTTTCTCTCCCTCTCTCTTTCCCCCCTCTCTCTTCCCCCCTTTCTCTTCCTCTCCCCCTCTCTTTCCCCCTTCTCTCTTTCTCTCCCTCTCTCTTTCCCCCTCTCTCTTTTTCTCCCCTCTCTCTTCTCCCCTCTCTATTTCTCTCCCTCTCTCTTTCCCCCCTCTCTCTTTCTCTCCCTCTCTCTCTTTCCAACCTCTCTCTTTCCCCCCTCTCTCTTCTCTCCCTCTCCTTTTCCCCCCTCTCTCTCTCCCCCCTCTCTATTCTCTCCCTCTCTCTTCCCCCCCTCTCTCTTTCTCTCCCTCTCTCTTTCCCCCCCTCTCTCTTTCTCTCCCTCTCTCTTCCCCCCTCTCTCTTTCCCCCCTCTCTCTTTCTCTCCCTCTCTCTTTCCCCCCCTCTCTCTTTCCCTCCTCTCTCTTCCTCTCCCTCTCTCGTTCCCCCTTCTCTCTTTCTCTCCCTCTCTCTTTCCCCCCTCTCTCTTTCCCCCCTCTCTCTTCCTCTCCCTCTCTCGTTCCCCCTTCTCTCTTTCTCTCCTCTCTCTTTCACCCCTCTCTCTTTCTCTCCCTCTCTCTTTCCCCCCCTCTCTTTCCCCCCTCTCTCTTTCTCTCCCTCTCTCTTCCCCCCTCTCTATTTCTCTCCCTCTCTCTTTCCCCCTCTCTCTTTCTCTCCCTCTCTCTTTCCCCCCTCTCTCTTTCTCTCCCTCTCTTTCCCCCTCTCTCTTTCTCTCCCTCTCTCTTCCCCTCTCTCTATTTCTCTCCCTCTCTCTTTCACCCCTCTCTCTTTCCCCCCTCTCTCTCCCCCCCCCTCTCTCTTTCTCTCCCTCCACCCTTTCTCTCACTCAACACTGCTGGACATGCCCCCAGCTCATATTTGCTGTTGGAAGATTGCAGCCATTACAGAGGTCAGGTAGAAGAGAGAGATTAATAAAAGTGAAAATCCTTCCCAGTGCTGTTTATTATCCTGGCTGCCGTCTTGTTTCTGTGCATTCAATATTAAATACAGGAACATCAAGGAAAACTCTTGCCTCCGTCTTGGAACACGATTAAAAAAGGCAACCTTTTCAAGTGGTAAGTCCCAAAATTCGTCATCGGTATCAAACTGCTGTAATTTCACCGTGCTTCTCTTTCTTTTTGCAAGTATCAACTATCGTCAGTGCTGCTTTGAAAGTGTGGGTGAGCGCAGCGATAAAGCACCCTCACATCTCCTGTCTGAAAACAGAGTTGACGCTGACTGCAGTTGAGGAAAAGAGGTAAAGACAAGGCAGCCCTTCCTCTCTCTGAAAGCCCTGTTGTGTGTGTGTCTGTGTGTGTGTGAGTCACACACACAAGAGGGAGCTGGAGCGGGTGTGTTCTCCTCACCAAGTCATAATGTCTCTAATTACAGGCCATATGCATGTGGATTACAATAGACAGGTCTGGATTCCTGTCAGATTCACATGCTGTAAAGTCTTGCAAAAATGTTGAATGTAAATGAAGGCTGAATATGTCTGAGTACCCAATGGCACCCTATTCCCATAGGGCTCTGGTAAAAAGTAGTGCACTATGTAGGGAGCAATCATCTCTGGTGCTCTGATATAGATACTTTCCTCTCTCAACGTGTGGCAGTCCAAAATACTACATTAGTAATCATAGTAATCTCTCTGTCTGTAGGGGAAAGGATCGCTTCTGTGGCAGGTAGTCTACCCACAGGGGTTGGAATTATCCCGACAACCATGGAGCCGAAAAACGGGAGCGTCTAGTTTTAATACTGTTTACACTAAAACCATACAGAGGTCTCGCCACGCCGAAGATTAATTTAATCTCATTTCACGATTGCAGTTGAATCTCTCTCCAAAGCTTATTCCGACAGTGGATCAAAAAAAGTGGTATTGGTGCAGATAGGATAGACTTGCAGTGGGTACAGACAGCAGCTAGGGTCTGTGTGATGTGTCAACACAGTACATTGTGCCGCGTTAAATCAACACTTAGAGTTCATTTTAACACTACCCCGGATAACATATGGTCCAACTCTAGAGTGTAAAAAGTACCCTGATTATAGTGTTACATTTTTGTGTTCATGTAACACACTGCATTGTAAAAAATGTACACTGGATTACGCTTGCTAGTGTCACTAAAATGTAACACTAAGGGTGAATTAACACTCAGAGTGTAATTTATATTCAACACTAGGTTTAATCAAGAGATAACTCTTTATTAGTGTTAACATACACATTTCTGGTTACTCTGTCCAGTGTAAAAACAATGCTTTCTGGAATTACAAAATAACAATGAATCAAACAGAACAATTGCATCACATCCCAAAAATATGTGCTTCAAATATAAAATTATGCATGTGTTACAATCTTAGAACGTACTATAAAAACAAAGGCATTCTGTCATGTCAAGAGACATGGATTCTGGAATGTCCCACTTGAAATAACTGTCCAGTGAATATCTTACTTTTAAAAGTGAATATTCTGTTAACTCATACCCAAATAATGATGTTGACTTGTCCAATACTGGTATGTGGCCAAAGCATAAATTAGAGAAAAATTCAAAAACCATTGAAGAACACCTGCTTGCCATGATGGATGGAATAATCCTGAGGATCCGCTCGAGTCAATCAGCAGTCCACTTGCATTCATATTTGTAATGACCAGTATACCCACCCACATTCCAACAAAGAAAAGCTGCTTTTAACATTCTTAATTACCATTTTTTGGAGGGTAAACTATTTCACTTATATTCATAGAAATGCGTAAATACTCTGGAGTTACTTTATGAACAAAACATGTTTTCATTTTAACAAAAAATGTAATAAATATATTTTTTTAAATAAACATGCACTGGACATGGTTTCACTTCGGAGCAAGGTAACACAATGATGAGTAAAACACAAAACAAGAGAAGTTGCAGAAGTTAGACATCTTTGGTTGAAAAACACAATG
Source organism: Oncorhynchus kisutch (assembly GCF_002021735.2). Classification (NCBI taxonomy): domain Eukaryota; kingdom Metazoa; phylum Chordata; class Actinopteri; order Salmoniformes; family Salmonidae; genus Oncorhynchus; species Oncorhynchus kisutch. The sequence continues at coordinate 37,818,025 of NC_034201.2, read as the reverse complement.
TACTGTACACCATGTTAACATTGATAAAGCAGCCTACTCAAAGTTGCAATAGCTGACAAAATGGAACCACATACCAAACATAATTCAATTACCTTACACAGCTTCAATACAACTTTAAATGTATGGAAATTGTCATTAAAACAAAGAGTTTGAAGGGATGAGCTAACCAATAGAACTTGCTCATCTTTCACAACAATGTCCTCCAACACATATGATCAAGCCAAGATGATAGTCAGCACCTTCTTGCTTTAACCATTTCACTGAGAGAACATTTTGTGTGCACTGAGACATTCAATCTAGTTTTAATCTCAGGACCTTCTTTCATGTCATTGATCTCTACCATCTTCCCTGGACCTATGGCTAATCTGTCCTGGCTGAAAGATTCCCATTTATATGTCATGTGATGTTGGTGCTTTTTGGCAAGTGTCATGGTGATATTTTTCAAACTCTTTGGCTGTGTTTTAAAGAAGTTGTGTTTCGCCTCAGAACGAATACACCATGTGTGAAGAATCGGCCCAATATTCCTTCCACACAGAGGATAATGTATCATGAAATGGTGTTCAGGAAAAAGATTCCTATTAGGAAAAAAATACTTGAAGAGCCTATGATGCTCAGCAATGAAGTGTTTTAGAAAGATAGTCATACCCTCGGTTAATGCTGGAGAAAACACAATATTCCCGATGTGTAGTAGTAACAGTAGCAGTTGCAAGTATTTAATCATCATTCTGAACCAGATCACCAAATATCTAAAGCATATTGCAGAGAAGACACCAGATTGGACAGCATTTAGGCCCAAAGCATTGCTTTCATCATCCAATTTGAGTGCAGGTGGACGATTCCTTCTCTCTGTGTAGCCATAGTTAAATGACTATATTCTACCAGAAATGTATTTGTCCGTCACAGAGTTTGCTTGTACATAGTGTAACACAAGTTTACCTCAAACTGTGCAACTCCTTCTAAAATGTTGTGCATAATATCAAGTTGTCAGCTGTGTTGAAGTACTGCAGAGAGTTCAATAAACAAGCAAGTTTCCACCATATACATGAGGTAGTATTGGATTTGACTGTATAGTTTGACAGTGGTCTGAATGCATGCCTTTTGTTTGCAAAATCACACTTCGGTCATCTTCACCAAACACAGTTTGAAAATCCCCCTTCTCAGTGAGGCCAAAACTACAATACAACAATACCAGCCACTAAATGATTCTACAAAACCAGGGAGGCAATGTATACCCAGATTATCACCAGTAACTTGGACAATAATGCCATGAATACAACCATTAAATATGGAACCTTCAGTTCCCTCAGTCTCAAGAGCTTTCAGGTCACTTACAATTGGCATTAGTACGGCAAGTAAACTCCTTCGAAATGGTGACTTGACTCCCAAGTGGCGCAGCGTTCTAAGGCACTGCATCTCAGTGCTAGAGGCGTCACTACAGACACCCTGGTTTGAATCAAGGCTGTATCACAACTGGCTGTGATTGGGAGTCCCATAGGGAGGCGCACAATTGGCACAAAGTCGTCCGCGTTTGGCCGGTGTAGGCCATCATTGTAAATAAGAATTTGGTTTTAACTGACGTGCCTAGTTTTAAAAAAATGTACTGCAATGTCTGAAGAATTGGAACATAAGCAATCTTGTAAGATACAACGACTTGATCATAAGTTCCAGTTGTTTTGTTTCTTCTATGATCAAATCTAACACCAAGCACTTTCCCCACCGGGTTAACAGTTTCCCATTTCTGTGCAAAATAATTTTTTCGTTTTGATTTGAAAGGAAATTAAGTAAAAGGGTTTTCAATATCCTGAAATATCCTGATTTAGAATTTCTTTGTGCTGTGAATATATACATTACAAAGCTGTCTCTTTAGCTTGACTCTGTATCTCAATAATGACACAATCGCAACCACACTGCACACTGCCATAACCCTGTCTGGACAAGAGGAATACCTATGTGAGAATGCTGTTCATCGACTACAGCTCAGCATTTAACACCATAGTACCCTCCAAACTTGTCATCAAGCTCGAAACCCTGGGTCTCGACCCCGCACTGTGCAACTGGGTACTGTACTTCCTGACGGGCCACAGGGTAGGTAACAACATCTCCACCCCGCTGATCCTCAACACTGGGGCCCCACAAGGGTGCGTTCTCAGCCCTCTCCTGTACTCCCTGTTCACCCACGACTGCGTGACCATGCACGCCTCCAACTCAATCATCAAGTTTGCGGACGACTCTACAGTGGTAGGCTTGATTACCAACAAAGACGAGACGGCCTACAGGGAGGTTGGTGAGGGCCCTCGGAGTGTGGTGTCAGGATAATAACCTCACACTCAACGTCAACAAAACAAAGGAGATGATTGTGGACTTCAGGAAACAGCAGAGGGAGCACACCCCTATCCACATCGACGGGACAGTAGTGGAGAGGGTAGTAAGTTAAGTTCCTCGGCGTACACATCACGGACAAACTGAATTGGTCCACCCACACAGACAGCGTTGTGAAGAAGGCGCAGCAGCGCCTCTTCAACCTCAGGAGGCTGAAGAAATTTGGCTTGTCACCAAAAGCACTCACAAACTTCTACAGATGCACAATCGAAAGCATCCTGTCGGGCTGTATGACTGCCTGGTACGGCAACTGCTCCGCCCACAAACTACCTGCCCTCCAGGTGTCACAGGAAGGCCATAAAGATCATCAAGGACAACCACCCGAGCCACTGCCTGTTCACCCTGTTATCATCCAGAAGGCGAGGTCAGTACAGGTGCATCAAAGCAGGGACCGAGAGACTGAAAAACAGCTTCTATCTCAAGGCCATCAGACTGTTAAACAGCCACCACTAACATTGAGTGGCTGCTGCCAAAATACTGACTCATCTCCAACCACTTTAATAATGGAAATTTATGGAAATGTATGTAAAAAATGTATCACTAGCCACTTTAAACAATGCCACTTAATATAATGTTTACATACCCTACATTACTCATGTCATATGTATATACTGTACTCTATATCCTCTATTGCATCTTGCCATCTTTATGTAATACATGTATCACTAGCCACTTTAAACTATGCCACTTTTATGTTTACATACCCTACATTACTCATCTCATATGTATATACTGTACTCTATATCATCTACTTGCCATCTTTATGTAATACATGTATCACTAGCCACTTTAAACTATGCCACTTTTACTCGATAGCATCTACTGCATCTTGCCTATGCCGTTCTGTACCATCACTCATTCATATATCTTTATGTACATATTCTTATCCCTTTACACTTGTGTGTATAAGGTAGTAGTTGTGGAATTGTTAGGTTAGATTACTCATTGGTTATTACTGCATTGTCGGAACTAAAAGCCAAGCATGTCGCTACACTCGCATTAACATCTGCTAACCATGTGTATGTGACAAATAAAAAAAATAAAAAATGATTTTATTTACTTCTTCCATGGAAGATACAGAACTATTTACAGTTATCTGACCTACACCCACAGCCTGCAGTTGTGCAATAGCGGACGAACACAAATCAAGGATGTTCTTGTTGGATATAAGACATAAGAAGTTGTAGGTATGACATCACTTGGCTGACTATTATCTTTGTTATTCATGTCAGTGTTCAATAGAACATCCTCTTGTCCTTCGTGTACCATGTTTCCTTAAGCCTGGAAAAGTACCAAATACATGACAACAACCTGTTTGACCACATTTCAGCGTAAGTGTTTTACCAGGGCAAAGTCCATGAACCAACTAGAGATTCCTAACAAGCAAGATGGAAGTCCAAAGACTAGCATGACAAACAAAAATCATATTTGAACTCCATATTTCTACTTAAGTGTAGGGATCTAGCTCTAAGCTCTACAACAGATGGACTCTCTATAACCTTCCCAATATCTATCTTGTACACAGTTGTCTGTATGAAGGTGTACATACTGTGCAGCATCAGATCGAATAGCTCATCAATCAAACTTTATTACTCACATGCGCCAAATACAACAACTGTAGACATTACCGTGAAATGCTTACTTACAAGCCCTTAACCAACAGCGCAGTTCAAGAAGAGTAAAGAAAATATTTAACAAATAAACTAAAGTTTTTTAAAAAAGAGCTTGTAGAGTTTCATGGCAGAGCTTGCTTGTCCAGGATGATCAAGTAACTATGGATGCTGCTCCTCTTGGTCCTGACAGCAAGGAGGTACGGTTAACTGCTTTGGGCAATAGCATCAATGTGTTTCTGGGTACTGGTTCCTGCCTGAAGACAAAAACAACAAAAGAAACACTACCATTATTTCAAATTCACCAATAGTATAGTGGCTTGGATTCAATAAATCATGACACTAGCTACTCAAAAAAGGAGACCAATGCAAACGTTTTTGAATATGGCGAGATGCTTCTCAGCTTGAGGCAGACACCTTGCCTCGTCTTTTGTGGCCTTGTGATGAAGGGGGAATCAAAAGGAGCTGGAGGAGGATGGAGGAGAGGTCACTGTCCATCCTAAACACAGAAAGATACTGAGCAAAATGTATTACAATAGCACAATAGTTACGAAACTGCCAAAGCAATCAAACTCTCCATTTTTGGATTCAAGGGAGGATGCCGATGAGGTGATGTTGTTTGAGATGTTGAATTTGAAATGTGAATTTGTTTGAAATGTTGAAGAGCTTACCAGGCACTTCATATCCATGAATTGTGGAAATCCAGTCAGCAACTCGCAGCATTTACTTGGGTCATGAGTCATCTTCCGTCTGTATTCAAATGTCATCTTCATCTTCTGCTTGTTGGTGACCTCATCAGAAGAACGCTTCATCAGGGAAATGACTTCCCTACACTTTTCACCAAATCAGGGTAATCTCTGGATGGGATGGAGTCTCTATCTCAGCTATTGGCCCACCACTGAATGACTGGCTAGGTGGTCATTTCTCAGGTGAAGCTGAATTCCTCTGGATGGTTCGGAGGACAAGTAACCATTTCCAGTTTGAGGGTGAAAATAATGTTCCTTGAAGAAAAGGAGAACACATTCACTCATCATAACACAATGGAAAAGTCACATGAACACATACATTAACACTCCTAATCAGACAACAATTGCAAGATGTGTAACACAAACCCAAATGCATGCAAAATGTGGCATATACAAAACACATTTGGCCAATTAATACTCACATATCCTTTAGTTTTGTAGGAGTCCTTGAGGTAAGGGAACAAGTCGACAATTCCTTGAGCATATGTCTCCCTCATGGCGTGGTGCTGATGTCCTGACAACAAGAGTACTTTATTCATCCATTTGCAATGAAGCCCCCTGTTGATTCCGGTCACTATAATAGCAACGTTCATCTGAAATACATCTTAGATACAGACAGCTTTCTTGCGTGCCTGGTTTAGTGCTTAAACGTGAGTCTCGGTCATCTCTGCTGTGAGAAAATGTATCATCTTTCCTCAGGTGTCATCAGTCAGCCCTTTGGTTCAAGAGTATTGATGACAAGATCGCCACCAGATTTTCTTCAGTATGTTATTTATTAACTATGAAAGGAAAATGATCAAGAACAATCCAAAACCATCCTTACCCGCTCTCATCGGACACTGCAGATAAAAAGGTGTGCACTGGATTACAGCTCCCAACTATCAGGGGGGTAAACTGATATACGGAACATTTAGTTAAGAGAAAGAGAGGTTAGCAATTAATGATTCTAAACAGATGCTTATTACATTACACTCAGTTTAGCTTCATCCTCAGCTCTCTGTCGTTTTCTTGAAAGGCTCCAATCATCGCTCAGAATGACAGTATCATCCGACTCAATGGCCGAGATCTCCAACAAGGAACGGGCAAAGGAGGAAGTCATCTGGGAAGATACTGTCACACAAAGTGATTGTTAAAACCTTTACAATAATGAAAGACAGACATTCCAAATGAATGTGAGAAAGCAACAGAGCCCTATACAAAGTGACTGCTCCAAAGGAGAGGCCGACAGTTAAACCCTCCTCTAACTTTATTACTGTGAAAAACCAACACATACCAGGATCATTGTCCAGGGTGACTGTGAAAACACCAGGACTTGGCTGTGTCAGCACCTCCACAAACATTTCTCCATCAACTCCATCATGAGTTCCCGAACCATCGTGCAGCTTTGCATTCATTTGGCTGGTGACTGGTACGTCATATTTCAGGAATGCAGAGACAAATCATTTCAAAATAACCATTAGTGGGGGAATTCCAATCAACTCTTCTGTTCGCTGTTCTCCAGTCTATTCTATAGATGGTTTCAAAAAATCATTACTATGTGAGTTAGAGTTTAATGGCGATAACAAAACTGTAAAATGTTTGCATTTTATATTTGAATGATCCCCAAGAGGAAATTCTGTTGTTATACCGTCAGTTAAAGGGGAAGTTTACACATTTTCACATGTTCTATGTTCTCCCTTTCAATGTTTGTAGTTGATTTCCCAAAAAGTTTTTTGATATTGTATTTCTGAAAATTGGTTTTACTTTTGCTGAATTATCACTTTCCATTGACTGAATGCATTATGAAAATGTGTATATAAAACACACCAATCTCACTAATATTACATATTTTGTTTCCACCATCCTATAACTCAATATTTGCATATTAAGGTTAAATCTTTCAAACATGGATTAATGGCACAGTAGACATAATATATATAAAGAGAAAAATAAGGCCACCCAAACTTCAAATGGGTGAAGTTCCCCTTTAACATCACATTAGGAAGGTTGTGAAACTCACATAATGATATGAAACCATACGGACTCAACAGAAACAGAAAAGTGGAATTCCCCTTTTTAACTGAGAAATGAATCTTTTGCAACTACAGTGGTAAAAACAATTCAATTTTAATGGCCAACTTAAAAGCTTATCTTCATTCAAGAAGTCACTCAGCCTCAGGACAGTGAGTCAACTTCCCATGATCAGCAATATTGGATCTGAGGAGAGAGAAAAAAAGAGACATTGATTTAAATATTCAAACAATTCAAGTACTGTTGATGAGTTTTTGAAGATAGGTTACCATGAACATGTAATCCATAACCATAAACGTATGAGACAATACTCAAATACTGATTTGTGACTCATATTTGGCCAACCTTGTGATTCACAAATTGGCCTCCCATCAACTTCACTGAAACAGACAAATTAGTTCAGTACAGTGTCGTGTTTTTGGCTATGCCGGATTAAGTGATATGACATGCTATTCTATAAAATAATTTATCCGTAATTAATATTACCTGATTGAGCTAATCATGTAAATGTAATTAACTAGAGAGAGTTGGGCACCATGAAAGAATATTCATAGAGCTGTTATCTTCCGAATAAACTCTTAAAGACCTAGTAATATTTTACATCAATAGCAGTCAATATTAATCGTCATCTTTAATTCAGTCTCATCTGAAAGTTGTCAATTCTTGGTTATCTGCACGAACCCTAGCTCACAAGTTGAATCATCAATACAAAATTGGGTTTAATTATTTATCTACTAAATACCTAACTAATCACACAGAATTACACATACACATAATTAAATCATAACTTGATTACAAATTACGTCATAAAGGAAAACGTCCCTGGCGGGCGGAACAGATATGACAGCTTGTTACACAGAAGAAAAGGGTCTGGGTTTGAGTGAAAGAGCGGGAAGACTGAAGAACAAAGGGAAGAAGCTGTGCTATCGTAAATACAGTATCTTATGCATTCTAAATTACCGCCCATTTGGAAAAGGAAAATGCAATAAATATTTACTCTGAGCTGCGCTTCGGTAGGTTGGTGGTAGATGGAAGGCTACGTTGTAGTAACGTCGTTGGGTGATAGATGGGATACTCTGTCTGTTCCTTCCTAACCCTTGTTTGCATCTGCTATTGCTAAGTCAAAAGCTAGGAGGTGTCACTTCTGTAGTGAATAAGAGTTCAAAGTTCATACCATTCGCAACCAAAGCTTACGCTGATGTTGGCTTCATTCTGAAGTTACTATCTGAACCATTCTGACATAGGACCGTCATCCTCGTGTCCTCGGAACAGGAGGTTACATTATCATCAAGGGCTTATATAGGAAGGGAGAGGAGGGCATGTTTGAAAGGTTTTATAGCCCATGTCCCTTCACAGGGGCGGGCCACTGATTGAGCAGAGCCCTATCTTATGAAAACCCAAATCTCACATTTTAGAAGCTAAAATCACATTTCATCCCATCACAAATAATTTCATATTCAAACATTTAAATTGAACAACAATTCCATGTGAATCCGATAACTCTGATGTGTAGACTTTCCACTGTAGAGTTTATGTCTGATCATTGATGAGAATGTCTCAGATGACAACCGAACTGAAATCATATTCAATAAGTACCACTGCATATGTTCTGTTGTTCGGATTACCAGAATATAGTTCATTTCCCCCCACCTTCTGATGTTCCCAGAATCTCTATGTTAACCAAGGGTTTTGCAAATGTAAAAAGGGGGGAAGAGGTATTTATGACTGTCAAAAACCTACCCCCCAGGCCAACGTCATGACAACTGTAAACTAATTTAATTTGCAAGAAGGTAATTGAATAGTCTAAACAACCCATTTCAAATTAAGCAGCAATGAGGGTGCATTCGGAAAGTATTCAGACCCCCTGACTTTCTCCACATTTTGTTACGTTACAGTCTTGTTCTAAAAATTTATATCCACATCGATCCACATACAATACCCAATAATGGCAAAGCGAAAACAGGTTTTTAGAATATTTTGTCAATTCAAAACAAAACAGAAATACCTTATTTACATAAGTATTCAGACCCTTTGCTATGAGAATCGACATTGAGCTCAGGTGCATCCTACTTCCATTGATCATCCTTGAGATGTTTCCACAACTTGATTGGAGTTCACCTGTGGTAAATTAAATTGATTGGACAGGATTTGGAAAGGCACACACCTGCCTATGTAAGATCCCGCAGTTGACAATGCATGTCAGAGCAAAAACCAAGCCATGATGCCAAAGGAATTGTTCATTGAGCTCTGAGACAGGATTGTGTCGAGGCACAGATCTGGGGAAGGGTACCAAAAAATTTCTTCCGCATTGAAGGTCTCCAAAAACACTGAGGCCTCCATTATTAAATGTAAGAAGTTTGGAACCACAAAGACTCGTCCTAGAGCTGGCCGTCCGGCCAAACTGAGCCATCGGGGGAGAAGGGCCTTGGTCAGGAAGGTGACCAAGAACCTGATGGTCACTCTGACAGAGCTCCAGAGTTCCTCTGTGAAGATGGGAGAAACTTCCAGAAGGACAAACATCTCTGCAGCACTCCACCAATAAGGCCTTATGGTACAGTGGCCAGACAGAAGCCACTCCTCTGTAAAAGGCATGACAGCCAGCTTGGAGTTCGCCAAAAGGCAGCAAATGACTCTCAGACCATGAGAAACAAGATGCTCTGGTCTGATGAAATTATTGAACTCTTTGGCCTGAAGGCCAAGCGTCACATCAAATCAAATCAAATGTATTTATATAGCCCTTCGTACATCAGCTGATATCTCAAAGTGCTGTACAGAAACCCAGCCTAAAACCCCAAACAGCAAGCAATGCAGGTGTTGATGCACGTTGGCTAGGTAAAACTCCCTAGAAAGGCCAAAACCTAGGAAGAAACCTAGAGAGGAACCAGGCTATGAGGGGTGACCAGTCCTCTTCTGGCTGTGCCGGGTGGAGATTATAACAAAACATGGCCAAGATGTTCAAATGTTCATAAATGACCAGCATGGTCAAATAATAGGTCTGGGACAGGTAGCACGTCCGGTGAACAGGTCAGGATTGCATAGCTGCAGGCAGAACAGTTGAAACTGGAGCAGCAGCACGGCCAGGTGGACTGGGGACAGCAAGAAGTCATCATGCCAGGTAGTCCTGAGGCATGGTCCTACGGCTCAGGTTCTCCGAGAGAGAGAAAGAAAGAAAGAGAGAAAGAGAGAGCATACTTAAAATTCACACAGGACACCGGATAAGACAGGATAAGTACTCCAGATATAACAAACTGACCCTAGCCCCCGACACATAAACTACTGCAGCATAAATACTGAAGGCTGAGACAGCAGGGGTCAGAGGCACTGTGGCCCCATCCGATGATACCCCCGGACAGGGCCAAACAGGAAGGATATAACCCCACTCACTTTGCCAACGCACAGCCACCACACCACTAGAGGGATATCTTCAACCACCAACTTACAATCCTGAGACAAGGCTGAGTATAACCCACAAAGATCTCCGCCACTGCACAACCCAAGGGGGGTGCCAACCCAAACATAAAGATCACATCAGTGACTCAGCCCACTCAAGTGACACACCCCTCCTTGGGACGGCATGAAAGAGCACCAATAAGCCAGTGACTCAACCCCTGTAATAGGGTTAGAGGCAGAGAATCCCAGGGAAAGACTACACTCAATCATATTTTACCTTTATTTATTTACCTAGGCAAGTCAGTTAAGAACAAATTCTTATTTTCAATGACGGCCTAGGAACAGTGGGTTAACTGCCTGTTCAGGGGCAGAATGACAGATTTGTACCTTGTCAGCTAGGGGGTTTGAACTTGCAACATTCCGGTTACTAGTCCAACGCTCTAACCACAAGGCTACCCTGCCGCCCCACCCACTGAAGAGATGAGTCTTCAGTAAAGACTTAAAGGTTGAGACCGAGTTTGCGTCTCTCACATGGGTAGACAGACCATTCCATAAAAATGGAGCTCTATAGGAGAAAGCCTTTCTGCATCATTTTTGGACAGAAAGTTTCTGATTTTTGTAATGTTACGTAGATGGAAAAAAGCGGTCCTTGAAACAGTCTTGATATGTTCGTCAAAAGAGAGATCAGGTTCCAGAGTAACGCCGAGGTCCTTCACAGTTTTATTTGAGACTGTACAACCATTAAGATTAATTGTCAGATTCAACGGAAGATCTCTTTGTTTCTTTGGACCTAGAACAAGCATCTCTGTTTTATCCGAGTTTTAAAGTAGAAAGTTTACGGCCATCCACTTCCTTATGTCTGAAACACAGGCTTCTAGCGAGGGCAATTTTGGGGCTTCACCATGTTTCATTGAAAATGTATAGCTGTGTTTCATCCGCATAGAAGTGAAAGTTAACATTATGTTTTCGATTGACATCCCCAAGAGGAAAAATATTTTGTGAAAACAATAGTGGTCCTAAAACGGAACCTTGAGGAACACCCACATTTACAGTTGATTTGTCAGAGGACAAACCATTCACAGAGACAAACTGATATCTTTCCAACAGATAAGATCTAAACCAGGCCAGAACTTGTCCGTGTAGACCAATTTGGGTTTCCAATCTCTCCAAAAGAATGTGGTGATCGATGGTATCAAAAGCAGCACTAAGGTATAGGAGCACGAGGACAGATGCAGAGCCTCGGTCTGATGCCATTAAAAGGTCATTTACCACCTTCACAAGTGCAGTCTCAGTGCTACGATGGGGTCTAAAACCAGACTGAAGCATTTTGTATACATTGTTTGTCTTCAGGAAGGCAGTGAGTTGCTGCGCAACAGCCTTTTCTAAAAATTTTGAGAGGAATGGAAGATTCGATATAGGCCGATAATTTTTTATATTTTCTGGTTCAAGGTTTGGCTTTTTCAAGAGAGGCTTTATTACTGCCACTTTTAGTGAGTTTGGTACACATCCGGTGGATAGAGAGACGTTTATAATGTTCAACATAGGAGGGCCAAGCACAGGAAGCAGCTCTTTCAGTAGTTTAGTTGGAATAGGGTCCAGTATGCAGCTTGAAGGTTTAGAGGCCATGATTATTTTCATCATTGTGTCAAGGGATATAGTACTAAAACACTTGAGTGTCTCTCTTGATCCTAGGTCCTGGCAGAGTTGTGCAGACTCAGGACAACTGAGCTTTGAGTCCGTAATTTGCTTTCTAATGATCATGAACTTTTCCTCAAAGAAGTTCATGAATTTATTACTGCTGAAGTGAAAGCCATCCTCACTTGGGGAACTATGCTTTTTAGTTAGCTTTGCGACAGTATCAAAAAGAAATCTGGAGGAAACCTGGTACCATCCCTATGGTGAAGCATGGTGGTGGCAGCATCATGCTGTGGGGATGTTTTTCAGCGGCAGGGACTGGGAGACTATTCAGAATCAAGGGAAAGATGAACACAGTAAAGTACAGAGAGATTCTTGATGAAAACCTGCTACAGAGAGCTCAGGACCTCAGACACGTGGCGAAGGTTCACCTTCCAACAGGACAACGACCCTAAGTACACAGCCAAGACAACACAGGGGTGGCTTCAGGACAAGACTCTGAATGTCCTTGAGTGGCCCAGCCAGAGCCCCGACTTGAACCCGATCAAACATCTCTGGAGAGACCTGAAAATAGCTGTGCAGCAACACTCCCCATCCAACCTGGGTGGAGTTATGATGTTTCTTACACTAATTAAAGTAAAAAATTACACATAGCATTTAACTACAGTTATCAACGCAGACACAAGGGATCTTTTGACACTGCATGTTGTTCAATCACTTTTGACACTGCAAATTTAACACTGGTGATTTTACTGTGTATGTGGTCTGTCTATATCGCTTTTGTTCAGTGGCGAAATCGACCCCCATTTTCTCAAAATTAGCATTTAGATTCATACATGCCACTGGCCCCAAACTCAGACAATTGGCACTGCTGCTGTCACGTACCGCAGCCCATCCATTAATATAATTACCACAGAGTTGGATAATGAGGCATCAGAGCCTTCACTCAGATTAATGGATAAAGACAACTCTGCAGAAAATTAAAATCATTCCTCCTCTTCACTTTCTTTCCTTTAGTCCTCTCCTCCTCGCTCTCGCCCCTGATAAGTGAACGATCCCGGGACGTGGATGGGGGAAAAAAACTCCCTCCTGCTTGCTGTCTTTCATTCCGGAATTCTGCCAGCCTATTCCAACTCCATGACATCACAAGGCAACGATTACATCTCAGGGTTCAGAAGCCAACCAGATGAGGCGACCACCGAGGTTGTCATTAATCCATAGGGGGATTTTCCCTCTGTTTAAAAAGGCTACTCTACAGCCTCATTTAGGCATCAATAAAACCCATCTCCATCTTCACTTGCTAACTGACACACATGTTGAACACAGGCGTGCTTCAGCAGGCATGTCCACCTGTATCACTTCGCTCCATGACTTCTCGTGACTAGGATCTCTGTTAGCATGACGAGAATGGACATTAGAGCCACCTCTAGAATGATAATGACGAGATTAAACTGATAATCACGTTACAACACGTCGCTAAATTGTGAGGTACAGTATATTCTGTGACAAGACACTGGTTAGAGCTAACGCCAAACCACTCTCCCCTTCCATTGGCTCTTCACAACTACCCATTGTAGCTGTCCGCCACAACACTGAAAATAATGGTTACCTCCCAAATGGCACCCTATTCCCTATATATAGTCAAAAGTAGTGCACTATTAAGAGAATAGGGTGCCATTTGGAACGCACACAATGAATAATGGATGATGAACAGTCGAAGACAACAACCCGTCATTTCAATTAATGTTGATGGTTTAATCACTGCAATCTCATCCCACTCTGTCTACGGGAAAAGAAGATGACAGGGATAGGGGAGGGAGGAGAGGAGGAGGCCGTGCCTCATAGAAGGGCTGAATGAAAGGCGGGAAGGAGGCGGCGGCGTAGGGCTCTTATCTCTGCATCAGGCTGTGACATGTTGCAGCTGTTTCTGAGTGCGAGACTTCCCTCCACCGTCTCATTAGAACAGCACCTGACAGAGAAAGAGAGACGCTAGAGAAGGACTGACTGACTGACTGACTGGCACACACACACACACACACACGCACACACACACACACACACACACACACACACACACATACACACAGAGATGTGACGATTAAGATGAGGGAGGACGATGATTTTTTTAAATGAGCATGGCCTTATTTCTATTACAGCATATTGGATGACCGTCATTCATATTCCATTCACCCTGTTTAATGTAACATCGATGGGTTTAGGCTACTACATGATACTCACATTTTTCCAATTTTTCCTATACCCATCAGGCCTATGAATTAAAGTTTACAATGTAGGTGCACAGGTTGAGAGAAAAATTAGAGCAATCAAGGTGACAGACAGTGACATTCAATACCGCCTTGCACACACTAGCCTGCATCAAGTTGACTTAGGGTGTAATCAATGAACTAATCACTGATCATAATCTTGATGTGATTGGCCTGACTGAAAAATGGCTTAAGCCTGATGAATTTACTGTGTTAAATGAGGCCTCACCTCCTGGTTACACTAGTGACCATATCCCCCGTGCATCCCGCAAAGGAGGAGGTGTTGCTAACATTTACGATAGCGAATTTCAATATACAAAAAAAAATATTACGGTTATGCAGCCTACTCACTTTTTATAGCTACTGCCTCCTGGGCCATATACCGCGTTCCTCATTGAGTTCCTTGAATTCCTATCAGACCTTGTAGTCATAGCAGATAATATTCCAATTTTTGGTGACTTTAATATTCACATGTAAAAGTCCACAGACCCACTCCAAAAGGCTTTCGGCTCAGTGGGTTTTGTCCAACATGTCTCTGGACCTACTCACTGTCACAGCCATACTCTGGACCTAGTTTTGTCCCATGGAATAAATGCTATGGATCTTAATGTTTTTCCTCATAATCCTGGACTATCGGACCACCATTTTATTACGTTTGCAATTGCAACAAGTAATCTGCTCAGACCCCAACCAAGGAGCATCAAAAGTCGTGCTTTATATTCTCATACAACACAAAGATTACTTGATGCCCTTCTAGACTCCTTCTGCCTACCCAAGGATGTCAGAGGACAAAAAGCAGTTAACCACCAAACTGAGGAACTCAATTTAACCTTGCGCAATACCCTAGATGCAGTTGCACCCCTAAAAACTAAAAACATTTGTCATAAAAATCTAGCTCCCCGGTAAACAGAAAATACCCGAGCTCTGAAGCAAGCTTCCAGAAAATTGGAACGGAAATGGCGCCACACCAAATTGGAAGTCTTCCAACTAGCTTGGAAAGACAGTACCGTGCAGTATCGAAGAGCCCTCACTGCTGCTCGATCATTCTATTTTTCCAACTTAATTGAGGAAAATAAGAACAATCCGAAATTTCTTTTTGATACTGTCGCAAAGCTAACTAAAAAGCAGCATTCCCCAAGTGAGGATGGCTTTCACTTCAGCAGTAATAAATTCATGAACTTCTTTGAGGAAAAGATCATGATCATGAAAAAGCAAATTACGGACTCCTCTTTAAATCTGCGTATTCCTCCAAAGCTCAGTTGTCCTGAGACTGTACAACTCTGCTAGGACCTAGGATCAAGAGAGACACTCAAGTGTTTTAGTCAAATAAAATAATCATGTCCGTTCATGCTACAAGAGCTCTGTCAGGAAAGAGGACTTACTCCGGAAGTTGTCATAGTTACTGTGTATGTCTATGGAAGGGAGTGAGAACCATGAGCCTCCTAGGTTTTGAATTGAAGTCAATGTACCCAGATGAGGATGGAAACTAACTTTTCTCCAGCTACACCATTGTGCTACCCTACAGAGTGCTGTTGAGGCTACTGTAGACCTTTATTGTGTTTTAACTAATTATTTTGTGACGTGAATATATATTTAGTATAGTTTTACCTAAAAAGGAAAACTTTGTCAATGTTTCACTATTTGTTTTAAATTAAATTCACTGAGGATGATGATTCTCCCCTTACTCCTCTGAGGAGCCTCCACTGCTCCAAAGGTGTTCTACAGGTCTGGAGTCACTGTCCTTGAATAGGCCTCTCACTCACAGACATTATGCATTGTACAGTACAGTACACACTCATACTGGCTTGCTCACAGACACAGAGACACAGTGACACAGTAGCCTATACAGAGCCACAGTAGCCTCTCTGTCTGAAGTCCCAGCAGGGTTTGGCAGTAGCTAAGCCTGGTGTCTGTACCACAGCGTAGTCACTCTTTGCCTCTTGTCCTCTCCACACAGTATCGTGGACCAGGCTGACTAACAGGCTCCACAGGGCTGTGTAGCGCTGTGCTGTCAGGGTCCCCTGAACAGATGGAGGGCCACCTCTATGACAACACCTGGCAGAGCAGAGCACGTTGTCATGCCTGAGCTGTGTCAGACAGCAGCAGCTTCACATGCTCCACACTGTAATTAAGTCTGAGGGATGGACAGAGCCGAGGAGTGGGTGGTGAGGAGAGTTAGTGGTAGATAGTGAGAGCTGTTGTTTTTTCAAAGAAGGTCTTCAAAAAGAAGCTACTTGGTGATACATAACTTACTGTGTTTTAGGGTAGTTTTGAGGATGGTTTGAAAGTGATCTGGAAGCCGAAGGGACTGGGTGAATGCTGGAGGTGTCTGGATATTGGATAACACTGATTGTTAATGCAGTTAGTATCGGAGTTAATATTCATTGTGTTTTGGTCACCTTTTATAGAGTCTTGACCATCTGATTCTTAGTTATTCATGTTGTGGTCATTTAGATTTAAACCTAAACCTTTTCTTGCGTTAATTTGTGAAATGTACATATTCCTACTCAAGGTATAAGAGTCAATTAGCTAGGAACTTTACTGCTTCAGTTCACCGTGGTTTTGTCCCAAATGGAACCCTATTCCCTTTATAGCGCACTACTTTTGGCCATGGCCGATATGACTCGATATGACTCGAGTATACGAGTACACTATATAGGGAATAGGATGCCATTTGGGACGCAACCCATAACATCATAGAGCTGTGCCTTGCCAGCCCAGTGCAATACATGGAGGCTCTACAGTAATGAGCAATAATGCCCTAACACCTTGATTAATCCTCTGTCTTAAACCATTAACAGAATGCCATTTAAGTGGCTTTAATTTACCTTTCCTGATGACCCTAATGTCTCACTTCATCCTCTATCCCCCCTGGTTACCTCCTCTTCACAGAGCTCTGGCTGCATCCTGTCCTCCACTGTGTTGTGTATTTTCTCGTTAGCACCTGTTGGGCACCTGTCTAACGTAATGCCTGTCCCAACACACCACAAGAGCGGCCGATGTACAGTCACTGAAGAAGGGAAAAGTAAAGCACTCTGAAAACAGGGAAGAGAATCCAATCCACCCTCCTCCACCCCTATCGATTCCATCAGCACTTACTTAATAACATATTTTATTGGCAACTTTGGCAGACAATAGTGCTATTGAGGACAACCACAAAGGGTCTTTGCGAGGTGAGCGTTTATCGTTTGATGGAATGTGGACTGGACACGGTGGCTGTGTGAGTGGATTAATGGAAGCCATGACAACGTGTCACCTTTCAACAAACGGCCAGCAACAACAGACCAATCAGGTGGAATCTGTGAGAAGTGGGTGTCCATTGTCTGGCGTTTAATTTCTACAGTCAGGGGCTTCGTCGTATTCATGTTGCCCTATGGGCCCTGGCCAAAAGTCATGCACTACATAAGGAATAGGCTGCAATTGGATCACTCCCTAAGTGATGAAACCCATCGGGGACTTGTAATGGCCTTTTAGAAGCTGAGCTGCATGTGAAGAGACAAGGGAGGGGAGGGCTTTTCATACAGAAATCATTACACAGTTCTGCCTTAGCAACAACAGGTAGATGCAGGAGATACAGGAGAAGAGACTCCTGTATCAAAGCCTTATTCACCATAATAAAAGCAGCATCTGTATCAATATGTATAGATCAACCATCTACATATAAAACAGCTTTTCAATTAAAAACATTGTAAACAATTAAAAACCTTAAAAGCCAGGCTAGATGAATGTCTTTGGATTACCTTTGGTGTAATCACTGCAGCTAGAGGAGAGGAAGCAGAAAACCAATATCAGAGATTGGATGGTGGGATGGAGGGGGGGGGGGTTCGCTTTTAACACAGCAGTGGTTCTTATTGAAGAAAAAATAAAAGTTACACTGAAATCAAAATTGTGTTCAGAAACTATTTGTCCTGTAAAGTTCAGTTCACAATCTTCTGTTGTTCGTTCTCTCTCTCTCTCTCTCTCTCTCTCTCAACATGAATCTCTCAACATGAACGAATTCATTATTTAAAGCAATGCAAAAGGCCTGTGGAGGGTTCCATGCAGCCTGCTCAGAGCAAACACTGCCTCCTGGTGCTCTCTCCACCTACCACTGACAGCACCGCCACCGCTACATAATCATATCAATGGGCCCCACTGTTCCAGGGCTGTCTAGACTGACCCGGGCATCCCCCCTGACTGCATCTGCTCTCACTCTACAATTCAGAGTAGAGTCCTCCTCTCAGGCTCACAGTACACTCCTGCAACTGTCCTCCAAACAGTCGCTGCTTGTAGTCCGTACCGTGAAATGCTTACTTACCAACCCTTAACCAACATTGCAGTGTTAAGAAAAAGAAGAGTTAAGAAAAATATTTACTAAATAAACTAAAGTAAAAAATAAAAGAGCAACAATAAAATAACAATAATGTACAGGTACCATGTCAATGTGTCAATGTACAGGTTAGTGGAGGTAATTGAGGTAATATATAAATGTAGGTAGGGGTAAAGTGGCTATGCATAGATAATCAACATTGAGTAGCAGCAGCATAGAAAAAAAGAGGGGGGGGTCAATGTAAATAGTCCGGTGGCCATTTGATGAGCTGTTCAGCAGTCTTATGGCTTGGGGGTAGAAGCTGTTAAGGAGCCTTTTGGACCTAGACTTGGTGCTCCGGTACCGCTTGCCGTGCGATAGCAGAGAGAACAGTCCATGACTTGGGTGACTGGAGTCTTTGGCAATTTTTAGGGCTTTGCTCTGACACCGCCTGGTATATTCACAAGCTGTAGAACTTTTTGAGGATCTACCTCTGTCCAACTACAATACACACATGGTTAAAAAAATGTTAAGAAGAGCTGAATCTTAGCTTTTCTAACCAGCTGGGTGTCACATTTAATAACTTTTATCTCTTCTAGCGAGAAGTAATGTCAGCAAGCCACTAGAGTTCACTTAACACATGACAAACAAGTCGATTCACTTTTTAAAAAGCTCCCAAAATGCAATTCAGTCCGAAACATTGAGGACAAAAAAATCCCCTGCCCATCAGTCTGCATATATATACAGTGGGGAGAACAAGTATTTGATACACTGCCGATTTTGCAGGTTTTCCTACTTACAAAGCATGTAGAGGTCTGTAATTTTTATCATAGGTACACTTCAACTGTGAGAGACTGAATCTAAAACAAAAATCCAGAAAATCACATTGTATGATTTTTAAGTAATTAATTTGCATTTTATTGCATGACATAAGTATTTGATCACCTACCAACCAGTAAGAATTCCAGCTCTCACACACCTGTTAGTTTTTCTTTAAGAATCCCTCCTGTTCTCCACTCATTACCTGTATTAACTGCACCTGTTTCAACTCGTTACCTGTATAAAAGACACCTGTCCACACACTCAATCAAACAGACTCCAACCTATCCAAAATGGCCAAGAACAGAGAGCTGTAAGGACATCAGTGATAAAATTGTAGACCTGCACAAGGCTGGGATGGGCTACAGGACAATAGGCAGACAGCTTGGTGAGAAGGCAACAACTGTTGGAGCAATTATTTGAAAATGGAAGAAATTCAAGATGACGGTCAATCACCCTCGGTCTGGGGCTCCATGCAAGATCTCACCTCGTGGGGCATCAATGATCATGAGGAAGGTGAGGGATCAGCCCAGAACTACACGGCAGGACCTGGTCAATGACCTGAAGAGAGCTGGGACCACAGTCTCAAAGAAAACCATTAGTAACACACTACACCGTCATGGATTAAAATCCTGCAGCACACGCAAGGTCCCCCTGCTCAAGCCAGCGCATGTCCAGGCCCATCTGAAGTTTGCCAATGACCATCTGGATGATCCAGAGGAGGAATGGGAGAAGGTCATGTGGTCTGGTGAGACAAAGGGGACAGGACGACTGCACCATATTGAGGGGAGGATGGATGGTGCCATGTATCGCGAGATCTTGACCAACAACCTCCTTCCCTCAGTAAGAGCATTGAAGATGGGTCGTGGCTGGGTCTTCCAGCATGACAACAACCCGAAACACACAGCCAGGGTAACTAAGGAGTGGCTCCATAAGAAGCATCTCAAGGTCCTGGAGTGGCCTAGCCAGTCTCCAGACCTGAACCCAATAGAAAATCTTTGGAGGGAGCTGAAAGTCCGTATTGCCCAGCGACAGCCCCGAAAGCTGACGGATCTGGAGAAGGTCTGTATGGAGGAGTGGGCCAAAATCCCTGCTGCAGTGTGTGCAAACCTGGTCAAGAACTACAGGAAACGTATGATCTCTGTAATTGCAAACAAAGGTTTCTGTACCAAATATTAAGTTCAGCTTTTCTGATGTATCAAATACTTATGTCATGCAATAAAATGCAAATGAATTACTTAAAAATCATACAATGTGATTTTCTGGATTTTTGTTTTAGATTCCGTCTCTCACAGTTGAAGTGTACCTATGATACAAATTACAGACCTCTACATGCTTTGTAAGTAGGAAAACCTGCAAAATCGGCAGTGTATCAAATACTTGTTCTCCCCACAGTATATAATGATTTCATAGCTATCAGTGGCCATAAACTGTAAATTAATATGTTAAGTAATAATTTGGGAGCATTGCGTTTGACCCCGTTTGACCTGTTACATGAGAGAATGCCCGGCGCTTAGTGAGGAGGAAGGTGTGGGTGTGGAGGAAAAGAAGGTATGGGTGTGGAGTGTGTGGATGTGGAGGGTGTGGAGGAGGGAGGGTGTGGAGGAGAGGAGGGTGTGGGTTTGGAGGAGAGGTGGGTTTGGAGGAGAGGTGGGTGTGGAGGAGAGGAGGCTGTGGGTGTGGAGGAGAGTAGGGTGTGGGTGTGGAGGAGAGGTGGGTGTGGAGGAGAGGAGGGTGTGGGTTTAGAGGAGAGGAGGGTGTGGGTTTAGAGGAGAGGAGGGTGTGTATGGGGCCTCCTTTGGTGAATATGCACCAGCTCCATGGAGGGAACATTACAGTCTGACATTTAAATTTACTTCATTCTTATGTCGGCTGCAGCGTGTGACCTTTGCACACCTCCATCCATATATCGTTCCTAGGCAACGTCGACATGACGACGGTCCTCCATCCCACATGCTCAGATGGATTCCCTCTTTTTTTTATAGGAGCTGTATCAACCAGAAGGAAGTCCTTAGAGGGAATGACTGGAATCCTAATGATGTTCCTTCAGAATGCTGAGATTTCCCAGTATTCTAGTCAGTAGTCATCCCTGAGACTGTTCAGGTGTTTTATTACCTGGGGGACAGATGGTGACGCATGTCTATGTTGTTGTGACCATAGAAATCATATTAAATTACTCATTTGTTTTCTAATTCCTAATGTTTGTGACTGACAAGGGAAAAGCAGTGTGTTTGGAAAAAAGTCATAGGCCATGGCTCCCCAAGAAATTCAAACGGCCTTGTCACAAGGTGATCTGATACATTTAAAATGGAGGGTCAAGATGTTGAGGAACAACTGTAGAGGGTGTCAGTGAACAGTTTTTTACAAGAGCACAATGGGAGAAAAAATGAATCTGTTATGAGAAATCTCACTCCAAAGCTTAACTCAAATTCATATTCAAAAGGTCCAATTAATGCATAGACATACCAAGAAAAAAACTGCACCTCATCAGAGACTGAAGGAAATATTAAAAGTAGCAAATAAAACCATGAGAAGAAGTTAGTCAGAGATTGGGACGGAGCTAGGAAGACAGATCCAAAGTGAAAGTCAGAGATATATGGATCCTGCAGGACTCTCTGAAGACAGACACTGGTAGAAAGATTAGCAAGGATTTTGTATAGCCCGAGCCGACAGACAGCATAGACTGAATGATTCCTAGGAGAGAGAAAGGAGCTAATACACTGTCCTGAAAGGACTGAAGAAGAGAAGTAAATCAGGGAGTTAAGGCAGCTAACATAGTAGGTCTGACAGAACCAAGCGGACAGACGTTGTATGGCTTAGCATGGTACAGTAGCTGGAGGCGGGCAGAAACACACACGCAATTAATGTTTAAGCAATCCGCTGAGAACAGAACCGGAGGCAACCGGACCAACACGCTTATTAACAGTATGGAGAGGAGATGCTCATGTGTAAGAGCTTCTGAAAAAGACAGGACATGCGACAGGTTTTCAACACATGATGGGTTATAATCTAACCGTTTGATCATCATAAATTTAACTAACGACACAGCCTCTGAGCTAACAGTTTATTAAAGGAGGAGGAGGGTTTTAGATGAAGGGAGATGCTTTGATGGTGAGTGAGTAATGAAGGGGAGGATGACAACAGAATGAGAGAAGCGAGGGAGGCCCCAGGGAAATGGGCCCCTCAGAAAAGAAGGCAGGCAGTCTTCAAGGGGAGGATGACAACAGAATGAGAGAAGCGAGGGAGGCCCCAGGGAAATGGGCCCCTCAGAAAAGAAGGCAGGCAGTCTTCAAGGGGAGGATGACAACAGAATGAGAGATGTGAGGGAGGCCCCAGGGGAACGGGCCCCTCAGAGAAGAAGACAGGCAGTCTTCAAGGGGAGGATGACAACAGAATGAGAGAAGTGAGGGAGGCCACAGGGGAACGGGCCCCTCAGAGAAGAAGGCAGGCAGTCTTCATAACAGCAAAGAAGACGTGTGGCGTTAATCAACAAGAGGAAATCCATGTACACAACATGTCAACACTGTACACTATAGGCTTCCCCATTCCCAGACAAAAACTCAGGACAGTAAAGCTATAGTTAATATTAAAATAACACACCCAAATCAAACAGGGAAAATAGGACTAGACATTCTAGACAGAGTGGATTATGCCGCCCGGGTGACTTTTAGTTTAGGACAGGGACAGGAAATTAAAAGTGAAGTAATTAGAGAAATTAGAGGAGGTCAGAGATATTCATCTTACTGCATACCCTTGACCAACAAAAAGGTAATTGTCACATTTTGTGGTAAGATTACTTGCTAAGTTAATTTTCCATAAATTAAGGTAAATACCACTTCCTGAAGAACATCAACCAATAGTAGGTCTTAAAAAGTCTCACACAATATGAAAATCCGTTACGGGCTCCCAAGTGGCGCAGCGGTCTAAGGCACTGCATCTCAGCGCTAGAGGCATCACTACAGACCCAGGTTTGATTCCAGACTGTATCTCAATCGGCCGTGATTGGGAGTCCCATCGGACAATTGGCCCAGCGTTGTCTGGGTTTGGCCGGGGTAGGCCGTCATTATAAATAAGAATTTGTTCTTAACTAACTTGCCTCGTTAAATAAAAATAATTTTAATCAAAAATAAGAATCCATTACATGGCTCTGTGAAACAACATTGAAACAACATTTTGACGAAATGAAGAAAATATGCCGGAAATATACTGGTAAAGGAGACAGAAATAAAGTATGACGCCTGCGTTCACACGTTGGTCCACAAATATCCTTCTAATGTCAAATCATGTTTAACCATCTACATTTGATAAACCTGACTATCTGATTTCATTTGATACCATGTGCAATCAAATATTATGCGTTTAGCTGACTAAGATCAAGAAATGGTCATGAGAAGTGATTGCAAAATGGAAGTGTATTTAATTACTTTGTAAAATGAATTATAACATTATACAAGGCATAAAGTTTAAGTTGCATAGCATTCACAATCTAGGCATACAAATCTTACAGTTACAAGCCAAAGAATGAAAAAAGAGACGCCTAATATGAAATGAGAATTGATCATACAACCGTTCTCCGTGGTGATCATACAACCGTTCTCCGTGGTGATCATACAACCGTTCTCCGTGGTGATCATACAACCGTTCTCCGTGGTGATCATACAACCGTTCTCCGTGGTGATCATACAACCGTTCTCCATGGTGATCATACAACCTTTCTCCATGGTGATCATACAACCGTTCTCCATGGTGATCATACAACCGTTCTCCATGGTGATCATACCACCGTTCTCCCGGGTGATCATACCACCGTTCTCCCGGGTGATCATACCACCGTTCTCCGTGGTGATCATACAACCGTTCTCCGTGGTGATCATACAACCGTTCTCCGTGGTGATCATACAACCGTTCTCCATGGTGATCATACAACCTTTCTCCATAGTGATCATACAACCGTTCTCCATAGTGATCATAAAATCGTTCTCCATGGTGATCATACAACCGTTCTCCATGGTGATCATACAACCGTTCTCCATAGTGATCATACAACCGTTCTCCATAGTGATCATAAAATCGTTCTCCGTGGTGATCACACAACCGTTCTCCATGGTGATCACACAACCGTTCTCCATGGTGATCATACAACCGTTCTCCATGGTGATCATACAACCGTTCTCCATGGTGATCATTCAACCGTTCTCCATGGTGATCATACAACCGTTCTCCATGGTGATCATACAACAGTTCTCCATGGTGATCATTCAACCGTTCTCCATGGTGATCATACAACCGTTCTCCATGGTGATCATACAACCGTTCTCCATGGTGATCATACAACCGTTCTCCATGGTGATCATACAACCGTTCTCCATGGTGATCATACAACCATTCTCCATGGACAGGATAAGAGACTGAACAAAGGCACTTCATTCCATTCATAACACAAGGTGACACTTTCAAACCTAAACCTACCACCATTGACCCATCAAACGATACCAAGTTACTGATCAGCCAGGCCCAATCTCCACAGGATGTCACAGCAGCTAAAGGTCTAAAGGAGACCTAATGCAAATAAGGCAGAGTTCCTAAAGACAATAAAGCCCCTTTTAATAGAGTAGTTTAGAGTTCACCCTGTACTGACAAGGTACCACAGAGACCATACACCCATATAAATAGCATTAGAGTTCTCCTCAGGGGACAAGTTTCTGATAGATAGCAAACATTGATGCAATAGCGTTATTCTAACACACATTTCTGTAGTCAATTAACTGGTTACTGTTGGAGAGAGATCCATATACAGTGGGGCAAAAAAGTATTTAGTCAGCCACCAATTGTGCAAGTTCTCCCACTTAAAAAGATGAGAGAGGCCTGTAATTTTCATCATAGGTACACTTCAACTATGACAGACAAAACTTCTTCTTTAAGAGGCTCCTCTGTCCTCCACTCGTTACCTGTATTAATGGCACCTGTTTGAACTTGTTATCAGTATAAAAGACACCTGTCCACAACCTCAAACAGTCACACTCCAAACTCCACTATGGCTAAGACCAAAGAGCTGTCAAATAACACCAGAAACAAAATTGTAGACCTGCACCAGTCTGGGAAGACTGAATCTGCAATAGGTAAGCAGCTTGGTTTGAAGAAATCAACTGTGTGAGCAATTATTAGGAAATGGAAGACATACAAGGCCACTGATAATCTTCCTCGATCTAGGGCTCCACGCAAGATCTCACCACGTGGGGTCAAAATGATCACAAGAACGGTGAGCAAAAATCCCAGAACCACACGCGGGGACCTAGTGAATGACCTGCAGAGAGCTGGGACCAAAGTAACAAAGCCTACCATCAGTAACACACTACGCTGCCAGGGACTCAAATCCTGCAGTGCCATGAAACGTGGCTGGGTCTTTCAGCATGACAATGATCCCAAACACACCGCCCGGTCAACGAAGGAGTGGTTTCGTAAGAAGCATTTCAAGGTCCTGGAGTGGCCTAGCCAGTCTCCAGATCTCAACCCCATAGAAAATCTTTGAAGGGAGTTGAAAGTCCGTGTTGCCCAGCAACAGCCCCAAAACATCACTGCTCTAGAGATCTGCATGGAGGAATGGGTCAAAATACCAGCAACAGTGTGTGAAAACCTTGTGAAGACTTACAGAAAACGTTTGACCTCTGTCATTGCAAACAAAGGGTATATAACAAAGTATTGAGATAAACTTTTGTTATTGACCAAATACTTATTTTCCACCATAATTTGCAAATATATTCATTAAACATCCTACAATGTGATTTTCTGGATTTTTTTTTCTCATTTTGTCTGTCATAGTTGAAGTGTACCTATGATGAAAATTACAGGCCTCTCTTATCTTTTTAAGTGGGAGAACTTGCACAAATAGGGGCTGAGGGGAGGGGGGGGGGGGTTGCAGACTGGCCCTCAAATCATTGTTCTTTGTGTTTTCCTCATGTTCCTGGGCAGGGGCTGCATCCAGAAACACAGCACCTATGAAAATATAATATATCCCAACTATTGCCTACAACAGCAACCTTCCTCCAACAGGCCCTGACACCTAGCTAGCTTGTCAATGAGGCACACCTTGACCTCCCTGTGAAGATAAAGCAACAGCCAAAACATATACATCTGATATGTGTGCTTTGATAAGCATTGGCTGTATTCCAGTTGTTTTATCTATCTGTGGAGGGAGGCTTACCCCCCCGGTTTCCAGTCCATATATTGACCTATCAGCATGGGGAGCCCCCCCCCCCGTAGGTGAAACACCCACCTACCGACTGCAGACCAAAATAACAAAACAAAAATGCCCAATATCAGCCTTAATCAACCATCCTGCATGACCTTGGCATCCCATGTTATCAATATCACTGCAGATTTGGGTTTACATAATGTCAACGCTTTGCAAATTTGTTTTTTTATTTACCCACTATCGTGTGCTTTTGTGAAGCAATGGAATCTTTGGTTTCACTTCAATTGACAGCATTGGGGGTTCATGAAATCAACCATGTAAATAATTAAGTACGTTCTACTTACGTACATGGTTATTAATTAGCCTACTCTGTGCTTGCCAGGTTTTAGGATGATAGGCATATCCATTCAAGCTAAAACAGTTACCAAGTTATTTTCTTTTACTTAAGTTGGAAGCTTCCCAGAAGTGCCCTTCTGAATGTTCTCAAGCGTAGGTGCTGTATACAGTCTGCTCATCACGGAGTTGTGCCTCTACTGCCATCCAGTGGTGATGTGACCAACTGCAGCCTTGTCTATCTATAGAACAGGCCCTTTACCTCCCTCAAGACCTACCCACAGGACCCAACTCATATCAAGCTCTCTCAGTAATGTCATCATTCAGTTAATAAAAAGTGTTTGAATGTGTTTTATCATCACATACATTTCACTGCACACATCCAGTGTGTTGTTTTACAGGATCAGCCATAGTAGTAAGGGACCCCTGGAGCAAATTAGGGTTACTGTAGGTACCTTGCTCATGGGCACATACAGTTTTCACCTTGTCGGCTCAGGTACTCATCCAGCAACCTTTCGGTTACTAACCCAACGCTCTAACACAGGGGTGTCAAACTCATTCCATGCAGGGCCATGGCTGCAGGTTTGAGTTTTTTCCTTTCATTTAAGACCTAGACAACCAGGTGAGGGGAGTTCTTTACTAATCAGTGACCTTAATTCATCAATCAAGCACAAGGGAGAAGCAAAAACCTGCAGACAGTAGGCCCTCCATGGAATGAATTTGACATGCTCTAACCAATAGGCTAACTGCAGCCCCATGCAGAATCATGAAAGGTCACAATGCCATTGACCAGGGGTGGGCAACTCCAGTCCTGGAGGGCCTGATTGGTGTCACACATGCCTACCAAACACAGCTGCTTAATCAAATTGCATTCTAAACTGAAGATCATGATTAGGTGATTATTGGAGTCAGGTGTGACACCAATCTCACCCCGAGGACTGGAATTTCCCACCCCTGCCATTGACACCGCTTAGGATTCAGGATTACTCACTAGGGAGCTAGCATAAATCAACGAACAAAGATACGACTCGTATAACTCAGAGCAAAGTATATTTCTGTCATCATTCCATTGCTAAAGTTGTCTTGCATGATTCAGCAGTTACTGTAAAGTCATGTGGTCATGACAGGCTCATTTCCACATACATGAATTCCCGTGTAGCTCAGTTAGTAGAGCATGGAGCTTTCAATGTGGGTGAGATAGTCTGCTAAATGACAAAAATGTAAAAATAAAAAGCATTAATTTATCTTCACGATGAATACAACTAACTTTTTGATGACTCTTACAACCTGCTGTGGAGAAATTCAATTACAAACAGATTAACATTTATTTAGTAGCAAATGAAGCATTACCAAGAGTCAAAAAGGGACCCATATACAATTGTGTTTTATAGAATCTCTACAGTTGATTGCAAAAGCAGTGTTCATCCACCACATGCTATATGAAAGCTACACAACACCGTATCTGTTTCATGCATGACATCTCCATCTCATGCTTTAGCGATTGTCGTGACACCAGAGTGCGCACAGCTCCTGACAGCTGAAATCCACCACCTATTTACAATGTTTTAGCCTCGTCCCAGATTTAGGCTGTTTACACAGGAAGCCCAAATCTGATATTTTGTTGATTAAATTGGCCTTTTGACAAATCAGATCAGCTCTGAAAAAGATCTGATGTAATTGGTGTAAAGACCAATTAGTGGAAAAAATATCAGAATTGGGCTGCTTGTGTAGACGCAGCCTTTGTGCCCTTTCCAATGCCATCGCTCATTGTCAAGGCAAACATACTCGTCATGACAATGAGTGACAAGTTGGCACGTTAGCATAAACAGACTGGCACTCAGGCTAATGCTTCTTCTCTGTACTGAAAAGACAGTGGAAATTTAACAGCAATTGACAAGTGCATGAGAATTGATAATTCTGGATTCATGTCACAGGATAATGGCATTAGAACTGAAGGCTCGTTAAGGTAATGACGAGTGAGCAACGGTGGTTATCGTTTCCTCCAGAATGAGGCTACGTCCCAAATGGTAACCCATTCCCTACACAGTGCACTACTTTTGACCAAAGCCATAGGGCCCTGGTCAAAAGTAGTGCACTACATAAGGAATAGGGTGCCATTTGAGATGCACATGCCCCCAGAGCGGGGACAGAGAGCTGATTGATCTAAGGTAATCGGCGTCCAAGTGGTGCTTTACATGCACATTAGGCCACATGAAGAGTGCAGATTTCTGATAAAAAGAGAAGAATGAAGGACCAAACAAATAGAAAGGAGGACCAGTCCTGGGATAAGTGTAGCAAGCTGGGCAAAGTGTTAAGACCAGTACAATGCCAGATTATGGAAAAATACAATTACAAGGAATAACTGCCACCATATCAATGTGGTGGTGTGTTCATGCATGTCTACAAAAGTCAAGGGAGGATGGATTTAGCGTAAGAAAGAACCACAACATAAATAATTGTCAGTATTGCTGTAAAAAAAAAAAAAAAGAATCTGCATTTTTTATTAAGGTCTATAATTGTAGTATAGTTTTCCCAACTCCAGTCCTTCAGTACACCCCCCCCCCCCCCCCCCCCCCCCCACCACCACCTGATTCATCTTGTCAAGGGCTTGATTAGTTGACAAGTAGAAACCAGGTCCTACAATATTAACTTCTACAACTACAAATGCTTTGTGGCTAATAACTACAAATAGCTAATAGTATCACAACATATTTATCTTGATATTGATTCTGACAATCTATACATCCACATTTTCTGTGTGTGTAATCTGAAGAAAAAAAAAAGGAGAGCAAAACTATATTAAGGACAGTAAGGCTTAAACATGGTGGAATGTTTTTCATATAGACCAGTGTAATTGTCACCCAAATAAATAATTTCAAAACTCAGAGTATGGTTAACAAAACAAAGTAATATTTCCATCGTACGTAGATGAACATTGAAAACGTGTAGGTTATCGATTACAGAGATGAAGTAGCCATCAAACTCCCTCCTGTCCAGGATTGTCCTGAAGCAAGAGGAAGTGGGGCAAGCTTGTGGGCAAGCGAAGCATGTCAACAATGCAGCCGGAAACAGGTTTGTTCAATTCAGGTCAGTCTTTACGCCTTCCTTCTCTGCTCAGAAAATGTAATCTTGAGTCATCTTGAGGGAAGGCATGGCGTCGTTGACATTCTGGTCCAGCCGATGGTACTCCACATTGTTGCGAGAGCACAGGCCGTCCCTCCAGCGCCGACTCTGGGCCAGGAGGAAGATCTGGAGAGAGGGGGATATTCAAATGGACCTTTAACCTTTTTAAAATGGTAACCTAAACCAGTATTCATAAAGCGTCTGAGTTGCAGAGCTGATCTAGGCTCAGGGCCTCTCTATCCATCTAATTATACTCTAAAAAGGGAAAAATGATCCTAAATTAGAACTACTCTAGAATGCTTCATACATACAGACAAAAAAAATACTGCACTAAGCGCTATCAGGATGATTGTTGTGTGTAGATTGATGAGGACAAAACTCAGTACATGTTGCACGGTATGTACACAAGTCCTGGAAACTGAAAATGTCCCAGATCTTCCATGGCCTACATACTCAGACATGTCACCCAATGAGCATGTTTGAGATGCTCTGGATTGACGTGTACAAAAGCGTGTACCAGTTCACACTAATATCCAGCAACTTGGCACAGCCATTGAATAGGAGTGGGCCAACATTCCATAGGCCACAATCAACAGCCTGATCAACTCTGTGTGAAGGAGATGTTGCACTGCATGAGCCAAATGGTGGTCACGCCAAATACTGACTGGTTTTCTGATCCACACCCCTACCCTTTTTATGTAAGGTATCTGTGACCAACAGATAAATGTGTAGTCCCAGTCATGTGAAATCCATTGTTCAGGGTCTAATGAATTCCTTATATGAACTGTAACACAGTAAAATCTTAAATTGTTGCATTTATATTTTTGTTGAAGATGAGGTTCAGTACAGCAGAATACAACTGTCTTGAATGGACTAATAAAGTATTCTTCCTCTGCTTACCTTCCTCTTGTTGTGGTAGGTGATGTATACAATGGCCACCAGGAAGGCCAGGATGACCAAGTGGAAGAAGAAGTGAGAGTCCTCATCCTGGATGGTGTAGATGTTGGTGTCCTTCATACGCACGTCTATCTTCCCAGCATTCTCTGCTGGTCTGAGCACCACCGGTTCATTGTCTGCGTCCACCATGATGTCATCCTCCTCGTCGTTGAAGTTCAAAGGAGCCTTAACTGCTGGCCCCAGGTCATAGTCGCCGTCATCGTCATTTTCTCTGTCGTACACGTCAGTCTCTGCCTGGGACTCTAGATTGTCCCCTTGATCATCCTCTGTAGGGTTCATGTGACCGACAAGCTTGGTGTTGGAGGCAGAGCTTGGTCTCTCCAGGGTGGGCTTGGATGTGATGGTGCTGATGGCTGGATCTGCAGCCATTGTAAAGGTGGCAGCAGCATCTGCATCAGTGGCATTGGGAAGTAGTTCTTGAGTAGTCCGTCCTGCTTCCTTGCCAACAGTTGTTTTATTAATAATGGCAGGGGATTCAGCTATAAACTCCCCTTTGGTGGCCAGTGCGACATATGCTGTAACGCCATCAATGGGTGCATCCTTGATGAGTGTGGTAGCATCCTTGATGGGTGTGGTAGCGTCTTTGATAGGCATAGCACTCTCATTGGGTGTAGCAGCAGCATCCTTTAGGTCTGATGTTACAGCCTTAATGACTGCTGTTTTATCAACATCGATAGATGTTCTAGCTTTGTCATTGGTTACGGTGTCTGCCTTGCTGTCTGTTGTACCAGTGCTGTCGGCTGTTGCTGCACCCTTGCTGGTGGTTGCCAAAGGCAAGGAGTGATCCAAACCAACAACTCCTGGATTCAGAGGTGGTTGAACCTCAACTGAATCTGGAAATGAGAGAAATGGAAATTGAAAACAATCACCGTATTCAATTGAACATTTGGAACAATGTAGCCAGGTGAAATAGGCCTAATCAAATTTTACACGACACGCATCTTATCATTCTGTGTCTGACCTGCAATGGTTGTCATTGCGCCATCACTTTGCATGAGAACCTAACGTTAGTTTCTTTGCCCTCCAAGTTTCAGTATACATTTCTCACTGTATAAATGTGCAGTGTACAGCATGTACAGTAAATACCAGCTTAATTTATATGCAGGTCAAGTGTACAAGATGTTCAGTTGGGCTTCTAATGAGGGGGATGTTTGTTCTAGCACCTTCCATCTCAATCAATGACACGATTCAACTAGAGTCAACATGTTTTTTTTTACTCCTGGGACTTTTATAGGCGTCATCCAAGCTGAGGGTTAAGCTGGCTGGGTGTGGAAAGTCAGAGGAATTGAGCCCCTAAGTTAGCGGTCCCCATGAAGGGAGTATTCATTCCTAAGGCTACTGCCAGCATAAATATTTAATAAAAAGGGAGGCCTTTGTCGCAACGATCGCCTTACACATTAATTTGCGACTAAACACACCCTCTAAATAGTAAATGACTGGAAAGTATCCTCCGTCAGGCTTTGTAAAGGGAGGGACATCCCAATAATACGCAACATGTTGTCTACTGAAATGTTCCCAAGTCTAACGATTTCTTCCCTCTTGCAATGTCTCAATCTCTCCTACGTCTACATCAGAAATACTGTTCTCCTCACACGTTAAACACCGGTGTAGGACGTTAAACACCAGTGTAGGACGTTAAACACCAGTGTAGGACGTTAAACACCAGTGTAGGACGTTAAACACCAGTGTAGGACGTTAAACACCAGTGTAGGACGTTAAAATACCAGTGTAGGACGTTAAAATACCAGTGTAGGATGTTAAAATACCAGTGTAGGACGTTAAAACACCGGTGTAGGACGACACCTTTCTTTCTGTAACTCAAGAAACTCTGGGGCAATCCCAGCATCTCCTCACACAGTGTATGGGCTACTGTTGGGAATGGTTAGATTTCTCACAGAGAAGAACACTTATGGATATTGGATAGCATGCAATTTGGATGCCTGTAAAAACAGGCCACATGGGTTCGCTTTCCCTGAATGTGGCATCAAGCAATGCTCCTAAGAGGAATTCTGAACAGTTCGGCTATGGCACACAAAGGGAACATAGACTGGCTATATGAGACGATAAGGCCAGAGATGTTAGCAAAATGTGATCTCTTCTCAAAATATGATTTTTGTAAGTCACTTTTAGAAGGCAATAAGGAAGCTATTGGAAAAGTATTCCTGGCCTCCTGAGTGGCGCAACGGTCTAAGGCACTGCATTGCAGCGCTAGAGGCATCACTACATACCCTGGTTCGTTCCCAGGTTATGTCACAACTGGCCGTGATTGGGAGTTCTATAGAGCGGCGTGTCGTTTGGGGGGTTGGCTGTCATTGTAAATAAGACTTTGCCTAGTTAAATATCTATATATATTTTTAAGTATTCCCATGAAGACAAGCTTTATATCAGTCTCTAATACAGCATTGTCAGGTCAAACAGACATTAAAATCTTGTGCAGACAGAACCCCAGAAACTTAGAAAACTAGCTATAGGCTTGTCTTAGATAAGGTCATACCGTTGAAATGTCCTTGTTGGAAATGTCTAGCCTTGTGTAGCCTCTTATTTTAGAGAACAGTGACACTATTTCACTGACACGGATGCATATTATTATTTCAGATATATGGTGAGGGACACCTGGTCAGACAGTCCCTCTTTCTCTCACACCTGAAATTAGAGTCCAGGACCCTCAAGGCGCACACAGGCTAGCTCGCCAACACCGAAGAGAGTAATCTATAGTGACTATTCTAAACACTAATCCATTGTGCTACTAGCTAGCCAACT
Source organism: Oncorhynchus kisutch (assembly GCF_002021735.2). Lineage (NCBI taxonomy): Eukaryota > Metazoa > Chordata > Actinopteri > Salmoniformes > Salmonidae > Oncorhynchus > Oncorhynchus kisutch. Next base: position 37,784,519 of record NC_034201.2, on the reverse strand, counting down.
ACCTCTCTGTAGCTGGGATTCAAGTTAATGGCACGTGCACAAGTACAGTGAAATCCCTTTCTTGCTAGTTCAAAACCCAACAATGCAGTAATCAATATCAATGTAGCACTAAAAATAAAAAAGGTAGAACAAAAACCCATGAGAAATAAAAACACGAGAAGTAAGCTAGCCTATATACAGGGTCAGTGCCAATAGCATATTTACAATGTGCAGGGATACTGGAGTGATAAAGGTAGATATGTATAGGTGACTAGGCATCAGGATATGATAAACCGAGTATCAGCAATATATGTTGATTGTATGGGAGTGTGTGTGCAGTCAGTATAAATGTGTGCATGTTGTGTGTGGTGTCAGTGTAGAGTCCGGTGAGCGTGCAAAAATAAGTGGTCAACTCAGTCCATGTAGACATTTTGTTAGCTATTTAGCAGTCTAATGACTTTGGGATAGAAGCTGCTCAGGAACAGGTTGGTCCCAGACTTGATCCACCGGTACCACTTGCTGTGCAAAGAGAACAGTCTGTGGCTGGAGTATAACATTTTTCCGGGACTTGCTTTCATGCCACCTGATTTAGAGGTCCTGGATGGAATTCGGCCCCAATAATGTACTGGGCTGTCCGCACCAACCTCTGTAGCACCACGCAATCGAGGGCGGTGCTGTTGCCATAATAAGCAGTGATGAAGCAAGTCAAGATGCTCTCAAATGGTACAGCTGTAGAACATCAGTGATTGAGGACCCACACCAAACCTTTTCCACCTTCACAACTGTGCGCGTTAGTGATTTGACACCGAGGAACTTGAAGCTCTTGACACACTCCACCGCAGCCCCTTCGGTGTGGATGGGGGCATGCTCAATTTTATTCCATTCCAGCCATTACTATGAGCCTGTCCTCCTCAATTAAGGTGCTATCGGCTACCTGGGATTGTCACATAGGTATTCCTCTTATCTAGGTGGATGAGGGCAGTTGAGATTGCATTGTCGATGGATCGGTATGCAAATTGGAGGGGTTCTACGATGTCTGGGATGATGGAGTTGATGTGTGCCATAACCAACCTTTTAAAAATCACTTAATGATTATAGATGTGAGTGATAAAGGCCAGTAGTCAGTGTGGCATGAAGCATTAGAGATCTTGGGAACAGGAATGAAGACATGTGGAGATTAAAGACTGGGACAAGGAGAGGTTGAAAATAACCATGAACTAGGCTTGGGCGATACCCCGTTATACGGTATAAAGGATCTATTTCGAAATACAGACAGTATGATTTTCAATTCTGTTTTTTGGGTGCGGTTGGGGGCACGTAGCTGCATGCTACGGCACTGCTTAACTATATCCAGCTCAGGGCTCCAGCTATGCATTTGGTTTGCTAACTTTCTAGATTAATGGCTAGACGTCAAGATCAAACTTCTTTGTTACAGCAGAGACATTGTGTGCACATTCAGCAATCTGCCGAGTCTTGCATCTCGCTTATCGCAATATCTGCAGTGCTGCTCATGGCAACGTCATTTTGCTGAGTCTACCTTTAAATTACACTTTCAATATGCCATAAGAAATCGATTCAATTAATAGAAATAAAGAAACGTTCATTTAACGGTCATCCTTGTGGTAGTCATTTAAAATGTTCCATTTAAAGTGTACCAACTAAATTGCAGTGGTCTGAAGGAATAGTCTCTGCATTATATTTATATTTTTGAAATGACACCCACCCTGTATTCAAGAGTATACTGTGTTAACCAATGGTGGGCACAACGCATATAAACCTCAGATTATGTAAATTAGGGTCCCAGCTACAACATATGTAAAAACGTTAATGTGTTTAGATAATTAGATAATTGATGTTAAAGGGGGGGGGGGGGGGACGAGCACAGACGAGGAAAAATAATTTAACAGTTATCCAAATCAGAACTCCAAATTGGAAACTGGCATCTTTGTACAGATGATTTGTAACCTGAAGATAACTGAAGTCCAGTGTCCTGTATTCATGGATGCCAAGGGGGAAGTCAGGCTTCCCCAAATATGTGTTTCCTTCATTTTCTGTCAATTTGGAAGTGGCTGACTATAACCAGAGAAATCATGCGAGCGAGGGAAACAGCACCCCTCTGTCACAGAATGTGTAGTCTTTGTACCCGATGCTGTCTGGAACAAGAGTATGACATGTTGATGCAGTAGCATTTGATTGATTGATGCAAGCTTAGCAAAACTGTGGGTTGTCCTAGCACAGTACCTTGGACAGCCACATGATATTTAGCAACATTGATTGGACTAAATTGTTTATATCGTCACGTTTTTTCAGTGTATTAAAGTAAGCATATATAGCCTTGTTGATCTGATCATGTTTAAGTTGAAATGGTGCTGGAATAGCAGACGCATTGCTCCTGCTGTCTTTGTGCTGACTTGACATAACACCATGATTCTAAATCAGTAGTTGTTTAGTAAATTGTCGAAAATAACTTGCTTGACCATGCTGCAGGCCAAATAACTGTTTGTTACATGTTGTCTTTGTTGTCACATCCTTTTTGTGTATCACGGTGGCGTATGAACTAAGTTATTTAGCAAACATGCAAATATCACAACATAGGTTGTACTATGGCTTTTTTACTGCCTTGGCTTGCCCAGTGATTTTACCCATGCACCTCTAATACTGATGTAATGATTTGACCTTGTTTTTATCACCAGTTCCCAGTTTTGAAAGCACGACACGCCACCTTCAACACAACTGGGAACTCTGGGAAATAAGAGGTCAAATCATGACGTCAGTGATGTTCAGAGCTCTTGAAAGAGGCCCGAGTGGAGATGGCCCAAGATGGCATCACTTTGATCGGGTGTATTTGAACGTATGTCCCAATAAACTAGGAAGATTATGATCAATAATCAATGATTACTTATATGAAGTAACAGAAGGTGATTGGAAAACACAGAGATTACACTATTACATGGGCAGAAGAAACTGAAAAAGGCAAGGCATGGCTGAAAAGATGCTTATCACCTCAAATCAAATTTTATTGGTCACATACATGTTCAGCAGATGTTAATGCGAGTGGAGCGAAATGCTTGTGCTTCTAGGTCTGACAGTGCAGTAATATCTAACAAGTAATCTAACAATTCCCCAACAACTACCTTATACACACACACAAGACTCAAGGGATGAATATGAATATGTAAATATATGGATGGCCAAGCAGCATAGGCAAGGTGCAATAGATGGTATAGGGTACAGTATATACATATGAGATGAGTAAGATATGTTCTTATTAAAGTGACTAGTGGTCCATTTATTAAAGTGGCCAGTGATATGAGTCTATGTAGGCAGCAGCCTCTCTGAGTTAGTGATTGCTGTTTAGCAGTCTGATGGCCTTGAGATCGAAGCTGTTATTGAGTCTCTCGGTCCTAGCTTTGAAGCACCTGTACTGACCTCACCTTCTAGATGATAGCGGGGTGAATAGGCAGTGGCTCAGGTGGTTGTTGTCCTTGATTATCTTTTTGGCCTTCGTGACATCGGGTGCTGTAGCTGTCTTGGAGGTTAGGTAGTTTTCCCCCTCAGATGCTAGCAGCGAAACAAAAGCATGCAGCCCATGTGAAGACTTTCCAGAACTCATGGCAAAAGAATCCTTATTTTCACCACTGCCACCGACGCAGAGTAAGAGCCCTCCTACCAAATACAGGGCAGTCAAATTGTTCTGCCAACCCTGACATTCTCAAGGCCATCTTTGAGAAACTGGCCATCATTGAAAAGACAGACTATTTTCAAATCAATGGAGTCGCTCTCAGCCACTGTGCAGCAGCTCCTCAATCAGGTGTCAACCCACAGCAAAAAAAATACTGACAATGAAAGCTGAAATACAGAAACTGCAATAGGTGAAATCTCCAGCTGCGACAGAATTCCAACTGCGACAGAATGTCATGGAAGTCCAGCGCCACAGCCAGAGATGGAACCTTAAACTGCATGGGGTGCGAGAAGAAGACGGGAAGAACATACAGAGCGTTTTCATCGACATCCTCAGCAAAGTAGCACCCAGGATTCGAGACAAGCTCCCGGACATCATCGACGTGGTGCACTGCCTGGGAAAGTGAAGGGATGACGGATCTCCGCAGACAACCATCATGCGGTTCACAACAAGAATCTACAATGTTGTCGGAAAGAAGCCAAGGAGTCCAGGCTTCTCATGGAGAATAAACTACGCATCAAAGAGGCTCTCACTCCAGAAGATGCTGCTGCAAGGGGAAAATGTTGCCCAGTGGTAAAAAATGCAAGAGAAGAAGGGAAGAGAGCATCTTTCAGCAGCCCTTCTGCATTTATTGATGGAAAGAAGATCGATTGCCAGGACGTCAAGTGTATGTCATGTGTACTGAATGTTTTGAAAACACTGTGCTCAGGTATATAGCTACATTGACTTAATCTATGTCGTCCTATTCTTTATAAGTCAACTGAAAACGTTGAATTAGCTAAATTACTCGAGTAATACGTTGATTGTTATTTTTATATTCACCCTGTTTTATATCACCAGGTTGGTAAATGTGAATACGGGTTCATCGGACTGATCACAACTACCTCGGTTTAGGGTAGTCCAGTTCTCTCTAAACGCAGGTTTCCTTACTAGCTACCTAGCTTAGTAGTTCAACTAGTTATTCATGTCACTACACTGTAATTGTTTTCTTATTATTGTCAGGTTAGGCAACGTTTTGAATTCAATGCACTAAATATTGTATCTCCTAACGCCAGGGGTTTACAAAACACTAAATGTAGATTCCATTCTACTCCAGGAGACTCACTCCTGCGATTCAGATTCTAGTTTTTGGAAATCACAATGGGGAAATACTGCTTATTAGTCAGGGGTCTAACCACTCAGCTGGCACTATGATATTGTTTCATAAGTTTAGAGGTGATATTTCAAAGTCGTGTCCAAATATGGAAGATATTAATCTCCAATCAAAATAATGCGTGTTTTATTGTGTACAATTGTTAGATATTACTGCACTGTTGGAGCTAGGAACAAGCATTTTGCGACACCCACAATAACATCTGCTAAATGTGTGTATGTGACAAATAAAATGTTATTTGATTCTCACACCTGAAATGAGACTTTCTTTTTGGATCTTGCTGATAAGCTTACTGAGATGCAAAACAAGTATACAAATACATAGCTTATAATAGCTGGAGACTTAATGAAACACCTCATAACTCTTAAGATAGACTTCCACCTAGACTAGCTCAAAGATCGCAGAATAGTAACACCACCTCATTTTGCAGTAAACTGACAGTGGTTGAACCATGGCGCTTCTTTAACACAAACTTAAATGAATACACCTGGTGTAATAGGTCAATGATGGTCAGATCCAGAAAGTATTCGTTTCATTTCTCCCCCACTTTTACAGTATGTACAAGAAGTCAAACATGCTCCTTTGACTGATCATAAAATGCTATTATTGAAGTTTGAATTTTTCAGAACATTCTATGGCATTCGAGGATCCCGGAAACATAATTCACTCCTAAATGATCCAGTTTTTAACACAGCATAAAGAACTTGACCATAGACTTGCTCAATTCAAATGATTTAGAACCAAAGCCTGAAAGTCATTGAGAAATATTTCAATTCAAACGTAAGACATCACCATTACAGTTAATAAATGACACGTTCTTTTAGAAAGGGATGCCCTTACAGCAGAGGAAGAAACAGATCAAATGTACATTGAGTTATAGCTAAAGAGCTAAAAATGGGTTTGAGGGTTAGAAAGAAAAAGCTATTATTTTGCTCTTGAAAAAAGGAACTAGGAGAGAATCTCTTTCTACATGAAATATACCTTGTGTAAAGACCCCCAAGATCATCTCTAGCTTTGTGTATTATTTCTATGAATATGTGTATACATCTAATTTTAATAGAATGTGAACATTTTATGGAACATGTCCATGATCATGTTCCAATTATTTCTGATGAGTTCAGGTCCATATGTGAAGATTAGTTTTCCATAGTAGAGATTAGAGATGCTCTTAAATCTATGAAGAAGGGCAAAGCACCTGGAACAGATGGCCTTTCTGTGGAATATTATTTACACTGTTGGGGACATTTAGAGGGACCAGTATTCAACATGTTCCTAGAATGTCTAGCGGCGATGATTACTACCATGAAACAAGGGGTTATTTCTTTAATACCATCATTTGAGACCTATTAAATACATATTATAAACATTTGCATATGCTAATAGACTTAAATGGGCCAAAACCACCTCATTAATGAAACCCAAACAGGTTTCATGAAAGGTCGCCAGATCAGCTGTAACATTAGGTTAGCTTTAGACTTGATTACGCTGATTCAATTGACTCAAAGGCTATTATTTTATTCCTCAAATTTTGTAAACATTTGATACAATTGAACACAAATTCCTAAAACATACGTTGTACACTTCTGGTTTCGGGACTGTATAACATCTAAGATATTTCATATTCAACATAGTGTATGCCAGGGTTGCACTATTTCAGCTTTCTTATTCCTTTTAGTTGTAGAATTACTATCTACTAGCATTTTAAACAACCCTGAATTAAAAGGGTATTTCAATATTTGGAAAATAAATACAAATCTAAATTAGCAGACAATACAGCTCTGTTTCTAAAAGACAAGGATCAAGTTGCTATTGCACTTATTATAAAATCATTCTCTTCTGCTCTGGATCTTAACTTCAATAAAATGCAAAATATTATCCATACATAACTCAAATTACCAATCTGTTGAATATTCCAGTGAAAGAATGTGAAATATTTAGGGGTGCACATGGCGAAAAACCATATTTTCCATCAACATCTCAAATTCTCTCAGAGAATAAAGAAAATGAACTCCGTCTTTAATAACTGGTTCCTGCGTGACCTCTATTATTGGAAGGGTTTTATTGTCCAAAGCAGAGGGTCTGACGTTGTCTACCCTGCTCTATCGCTATTTGGAGCTGATCAAACCAGCAAGGATATCAATGAAACTTCCCTAGACTTTATTTTTATTTTTTTACCAAAAAAAATTGGGTCTAATATCCAACTAAAGAGCTGATGGTGGGCTTGAAGTGCTAGATTTAATTGATAACAATACCTTTCAAGTAAACTGGATAAAAAGGATGTATACTTAGCTCTGAATGCATATGGTACTTCATTCCCTGTCATATTTTTATGAAATTGGGTGGTCTTCAATTTGTGGAAATGCAACTATTCTCCAGCAAAATTACCCATCAAACTGTCCAAATTTCATGAACAAGCCCTTTTAGCCTGGAAACTATATTATGTTCACAACTTCTCCCCACACAAGGCACTTCTGTGGAACAACAAAGATATTGTTGTTAAAAACAAGTCCGTGTTCTTACCTAAGTGGTTTGAAAGAAATATTATATTTGTCCTTGATTTATTTGATAAAGGAGGAAATATACTCTTATAGAAAGTTAATAGAAACATAACTACCTGTACATAATAAATCATTTAATTCTACATGCAAAGCAATACCTTGAGGACATACTCAATGAAATATCATCTGTGTTTCAGAGAACATGTCAAGATAGATGCACAATTTGTTAGGTTGCCCCCTGCTGGATAATACATGTAATAACACATTAAGATTGTTTTTGGTGTTAAAAGTAATCTCTCCTAGAGTGAAATTCTTCTAGAATGCATATACTGAAATTGAATGGAAGAAAGCTTGGTTGCTCCCTCAAATGTTCTATATCAAATCAAGTAAAATAAATTAACTTTAAATCTTGCACAAAATATACCCTTGCAATAACTTAACTTATCTAAATTCATGGACTTAAAAAAGAGGACATATACCTTTTCTGTGATAAAGGGGAAACTATTATACACATTCATCAGTGTGACTCCAGTTAATTTGGAGCGAGTTAAGTATTTACAGTTTTAATTTCATTAATAAGACCCATGTATTTACAATGAAAGATGTAATATGTTATTATTCAAATGAAACGACTGAATTCGTCCTTAATTTCTTAATTGTCTTGTAAATTGTATATGCAATTTGTCCCCAAATGCAATATAGTTTTACTTGAAATCCAATATTTAATCATCTCTAGAATTAGTCAACCAAAAAAACACTATTCTTACAATGCTATCATAGGTTTGTACAATTGTAACCCCTGACCTTATATTTATTAAGTACTTTAACTTTGAAACTAAATTCATGTGGTGATTTTTTTTTTTTTTTACTTTAATGTTATTTTATGTTTCTTCAGAGAAAATATAGGTATAGTTCGAGTTGGAATACTCCCAACATAAAACTAAACATAAATATTCCATGGCAACTTCATGGTGAATATTAAACATACCGTTTTCAGGTTCCAGCGGTGCCGAAATACAGTTGAGAGGAAATAGTTGTAACAAGATAAACACAGCAAATGCACAGTGAATTGTCCAGTTACGTCTCGTCTCCCTGCAAGCCGCCATCTTCGTTGTGGGTGATTGTTGACGGACGTGGTTAAGAAGTGAAAAACTGACCGAGAACAACAGAAACAAGAAAAAATGGCAGCATTCCAAACACTTAAATGACACACCCAATCCCCTCAGCCCTCAAATGAAGTGGACACTTCTAGTGACGTTCCATAACGTCTGACGAGTATGCACTTGCAGGGTAAGGGGCAATGGACGAAGGAATGATTTTTAAATGGACCGCCCTTGCCAGGAAATTTGTCACTCGTTCATCCCGCGATAATTGTTTTTTCAGCCACCGGAAGCTTGTGGGTGCATTATATACTCTACAGTCAATTATGATTGCATGTCTACTTATATTAACTATATAATTATTAATATGCGTCTAATGTATGATATTTAATTAATTAGCTAAATAAAGTTAGCATACCTAGCTACTTCTGAAGGACAATGTTTTATTTCTACAATTTCCAAAAGTTAACCAAACAAAAACATAATTACTTTTATGAGACGTGTTTGTGCATTAATAGCACAATTTCTAACTTATTTACATTCGTTTTTACTTATACTTGTATGTTGACTCCATATTGACATTGAGGTATAAAGTTTTGGCAGAATTTTTTTAGGGGATGTACAATCATCGCAAATTGAATTATGGGGCGTTTCAGGCCCCGAAGTGAACATAATTGTACACTTTATTTTTTTATTTTTTTCACCTTTATTTAACCAGGTAGGCTAGTTGAGAACAAGTTCTCATTTGCAACTGCGACCTGGCCAAGATAAAGCATAGCAGTGTGAGCAGACAACAAACTCGCAAACTCTATTAAAAATTAGGGCTGAGGGGCTTACGTTGCAAACTTCCCTTGCTTGGCTAATCATGGTCACATAATCATCCCCAGTTTACAATTGGGTCATTCATTCCCCATCCTCTCCCCTGTAACTATTCCCCAGGTCGTTACTGTAAATGAGAATGTGTTCTCAGTCAACTCTCCATGGTAAAATAAGAGTTCAATCAAATAAAAATACATTTTGTACTGATGACAAATATGTCCGCGGGGATTCCCCCAAGGGCTGAGGGTTTAAGGGCTGTCTACTTTTGAGTTTGAAACGCAGGCATTGGCCCTAAACCCTCGAATTACATTTTACATTGTCACATCCGAGTGTACCTTAAATGTCCCTTGCCTAAGCGAGAGAGAGAGTGATGATCGGAGAGGCAACGTCCTTGGTGGAAATCTTGAAGTTGAGCTTAAAAACAACCGACCTAAAGCTATTAATGTACCTAGTAAGCTAACGTATCTAACTAGCACTCCTGCCAGGTAGCTAGCTACAGTTACCCATAGCTGGCTAGCTAGTTTTATAGTTTGGTCATTTATTCCAATACATGGCAGGGTCTACAGGAAATCAGACTACAAAAAGAAAACCAGCAACGTTACGGACACCGACGTCTCGCTTCCAGACAAACAAAACACCTTTGCCCGCTTTGAGGATAATGCAGTGCCACCGTCGCAGCCCGCTAACAAGGACTGCGCCCCCACCCTCTCTGTGGCCAACGTGAGTGAGACATTTAAACGTGTTAACCCTCGCAAGGCTGCTGGCCCAGACGGCATCCCTAGCTGCGTCCTCAGGGCATGTGCAGACCAGCTGGCTGGAGTGTTTACGGACATATTCAACCGCTCCCTATCCCAGTCTGCTGTCCCCACATGCTTCAAGATGGCCACCATTGTTCTTGTACCCAAGAAGACAAAGATAACTGAACTAAATGACTACCGCCCTGTAGCACTCCCTTCTGTCATCATGAAGTGCTTTGAGAGACTAGTCAAGGATCATATCACCTCCACCTTACCTGCCACACTAGACCCACTTCAGTTTGTATACTGCTCCAACAGGTCCACAGATGATGCAATCGCCATCACACTGCCCTATCCCATCTGGACAAGAGCAATACCTATGTAAGAATGCTGTTAATTGACAACAGCTCAGCATTCAACACCATAGTACCCTCCAAGCTTATCATTAAGCTGGAGGACCTGGGTTTCAACCCAGCCCTGGACTTTCTGACTGGACGCCCCCAGGTGGTGAAGGTAGGAAACAACATCTCCACTTCGCTGACCCTCAACACTGGGGCCCCACAAGGGTGCGTGCTCAGCAGAGGGAGCACCCCCCTCTGTCCTTCCTTTAGTCCACGTTCATCTCCTTTGTTTTGTTGATGTTGAGTGAGAGGTGGTTTTCCTGATACCACACTCCGAATGCCTTCACCTCCTCCCTGTAGGCTGTGGAAAGTTTTAAGTTCCTCAGCATAAACATCACAGACAAACTGAAATGGTCCACCCACACAGACAGTGTGGTGAGGAAGGCGCAACAGCGCCTCATCAACCTCAGGAGGCTGAAGAAATTTGGCTTGTCACCTAAAACCCTGACAAACTTTTACAGATGCACAATCGAGCACATCCTGTTGGGTTGTATCAATGCCTGGTATGGCAACTGCAAGGCTGTCCAGAGAGTGGTGCGGTCTGCACAACGCATCACCAGGGGCAAACTACCTGCCCTCCAAGACACCTACAGTACCCGATGTCACAGGAAGGCCAAAAAGATCATCAAGGACAACAACCACCCGAGCCACTGCCTGTGTAACAGTATAACTTTAGACCGTCCCCTCGCCCATACCCGTGCGCGAACCAGGGACCCTCTGCATACATCAACAACAGTCACCCACGAAGCATCGTTACCCAATGCTCCACAAAAGCCATGGCCCTTGCAGAGCAAGGGGAACCACTACTTCAAGGTCTCAGAGCAAGTGACGTCACCGATTGAAACGCTATTTAGCACGCACCACCGCTAACTAGCTAGCCGTTTCACATCTGTTACACTCTTTTGACCTCCTCCTTTTCCGCAGCAACCAGTGATCCAGGTCAACAGCATCAATGTAACAGTATAACTTTATACCGTCCCCTCGCCCATATCAGGGCGCGAACCAGGGACCCTCTGCACACATCAACAACAGTCACCCACGAAGCATCGTTACCCATCGCTCCACAAAAGCCGCGGCCCTTGCAGAGCAAGGGGAACCACTACTTCAAGGTCTCAGAGCAAGTGACGTCACCGATTGAAACGCCACTAGCGCGCACCGCTAACTAGCTAGCCATTTCACATCCATTACACCTGTTCACCCCACTACCATCCAGAAGGCAAAGTCAGTACAGGTGCTTCAAAGCTAGGACCAAGAGACTCAAAAACAGCTTCGATCTCAAGGCCATCAGACTGCTAAACAGCAATCACTAACTCAGAGAGGCTGCTGCCTACATAGAGACTCATATCAGCCACTTTAATAAATGGATCACTAGTCACTTTAAACAATGCCACTTTAATAATGTTAACATATCTTACATTACTCATCTCATATGTATATACTGTACCTTATACCATCTATTGCACCATGCCTATGTCTCAAGGCCATCAGACTGCTAAACAGCAATCACTAACTCAGAGAGGCTGCTGCCTACATAGAGACTCATATCAGCCACTTTAATAAATGGATCACTAGTCACTTTAAACAATGCCACTTTAATAATGTTAACATATCTTACATTACTCATCTCATATGTATATACTGTACCTTATACCATCTATTGCACCATGCCTATGTTGCTCGGCCATCGCTCATCCATATATTTATAGGTACATATTCTTATTCCATCCCTTTAGATATGTGTGTATTAGGTAGTTGGGGAATTGTTAGATTACTTGTTAGATATTACTGCACTGTCAGAACTAGAAGCACAAGCATTTTGCTACATTAACATCTGCTAACCATGTGCATTTGACCAATAACATTTTATTTGAATTTGATTTTAAGTGTATACTCACCAGACGTCATGATATGTCATCAGAGGTGTCCACTTAATTTGTGGGTTGAGGGTGTGTCTGTTAAGTGTTTGGAATGCAGCCAATGTATATACAGTTGAAGTCGGAAGTTTACATACTTAGTTTGGAGTCATTAAAACTCGTTTTTCAACCACTCCACAAATGTCTTGCTAACAAACTATAGTTTTGGCAAGTCGGTTAGGACATCTACTTTGTGCATGACAAGTATTTTTTTCAACAATTGTTTAGACAGATTTTTTTCACTTATAATTCACTGTATCACAATTCCAGTGGGTCAGAAGTTTACATACACTAAATTGACTGTGCCTTTAAACAGCTTGGAAAATTCCAGAAAATTATGTCATGGCTCTAGAAGCTTCTGATAGGCTAATTGCCATCATTTGAGTCAATTGGAGGTGTACCTGTGGATGTATTTCAATGAACGTACTTTGGTGAGAAAAGTGCAAATCAATCCCAGAACAGCAGCAAAGGACCTCGTGAAGATGCTGAAGGAAACAGGTACAAAAGTATCTATATCCACAGCAAAACGAGTCCAATATCGACATAACCTGAAAGGCCGCTCCGCAAGGAAGAAGACACTGCTCCAAAACCACCATAAAAATGCCAGACTATGGTTTGCAACTGCACATGGGGACAAAGATCGTACTTTTCGGAGAAATGTCCTCTGGTCTGAGGAAACAAAAATAGAACTATCTGGCCATAATGACTATCATTATGTTTGGAGGAAAAAGGGGGAGGCTTGTAAGATGAAGAACACCATCCCAACCGTGAAGCATGGGGTGGCAGTATCATGTTGTGGGTGTGCTTTGCTGCAGGAGAGACTGGTGCACTCCACAAAATAGATGGCATCATGAGTTAGGAAAATTATGTGGACATATTGAAGCAACATCTCAAGACATCAGTCAGGAAGTTAAAACTTGGTCACAATGGACAATGCCCCAAGCATACTTCCAAAGTTGTGGCAAAATGGCTTAAGGACAACAAAGTCAAGTTATTGGAGTGGCCTTCACAAAGCCCTGACCTCAGTCCTATAGAAAATGTGTGGGCAGAACTGAAAAAGCGTGTGAGCAAAGAGGCCTACAAACCTGACTCAGTTACACCAGCTCTGTCAATGTTTAGAAGGTACAATGATTATCTACATTGCTTGTTTTGTCACAAACTGAAATTAGGTGAATTATTCAAATTTTCAGAACCAGGAAATGGCGGAGCGATTTCTGCATATTGCAACTTTAAGATAGAGATATCTTGTTGCAGAAATAGGTATATGATAAACAATGTAACATTTTTACTACATAGGCATTTGGTATGTTATGGATTTCAAGACATGAATTCTGCAAGCAAAAAAGTGTGTGTGGGGGGGGTGGGGGGCATTTCCCATTTTGAGCACCTGCCCCCTGAAAGGTATATGCACGGCCCTAACTGTGATGCTATCATAGCCTGGTGCCAAATTTGTGTTTGTCAAGTCCCATGGTTGTTACGTTTGGCAATGGTAGCCGGCTAATGCCATGGGTGATGAAAATGACACTGATCAAGTTTTGGGGGACAAATTTCAGTACGACTTAGCAATCTGTGGTAGATATGAGAATATAGCACTAAAGCAAATCCAAGGCATTTATTTTCATAATCATTATGGGTGAAAAAAAAGCACAGAGGCATACTCAAGATGTTGTTGGTATTTATTTAACACTGTCAGGTGCAGTTGGTCTGTTCCAACACAATCATCGGAAGACTACCATTCATCTCTTTTCACCAAAGCATTTGTATTAAGAGGGATGTTGAATAGTGTGCAGTACATGTTACCTTCCCTGTTCTTTTTAGGAACAATTGACAGAGGTTTGTCTTAAACATCACAGGTGGGTCAAGTATTGAATTATAGTATTTTTGCTCTATTTGACCAATGTAACAAAAGACAATTCACACCAACTGCACAGAAAGACAAGTGAAACAAAAAAAACAAAAAAATGAATCTGTCCCAAATAGCATCCTATTCCCTAAAATGTAGTTCCCTATATAGGGAACAGTGCCATTTGGAATGAATCCTGGATGTACACAACAGGGTTTTAGTGCCTCAGCTACTACTGCTTAAGTGAAAAACCACGAACCCATAATAATATATCTTAGACACTTCCCTTCTTTGGAAGTTTACAATGAGAGAACTCCAGTACAGAGGAATAGATCACCTTCGCCAAGGAATGTCGTGCAACAGCCCCACCTTGTGGACAGAAAGTAAACTGTACTAACTCCTGCAAAGCCCTTTTTTGACCAACAGTATCTTATTTTCTCTTATCCTTAATGAAACAAAAATAAAATTAAAGTGTTTACATGATTGTAGTGAAATACAAATGCACAACAGAGCTTTCCCATTTTAACATTTTGCAGACTCTACCTTAAACTTGTTATAGTTTTATTCTAAACTGGGCCCTGTATTCCAAAATAATTTATCTGAAGTGGTCCTGTAAAAGTAGCATATCAACTGTAGCGTGATTTGACCTTGTATGCCGCCTCACCTCGACCATAGCACATCTACTGTAAGGGAAACAAGGTTGTGAGGATAGCTATTTCAATAAAATATGTGTTGTTGCGTTCCATGCCTTATGCCTCAAACTCGAGTCCAAGACCGAGCTTGTGCCCACCAGCGTTAATGTTTTTCCCATCCAGGAGAGCAGAGAGGGTCAGCTTAATTCCTGCAGACAGAAAGACAAGGCATCAGCAAGGGGACTTTGGCAGGAGTTACAAGTGACAAGATCAGGGCTCATTGACTGGCTGAGGAGGTCAAGTGCCTACAGTGGTTCGTCCTTTAAAATGTTGTAGCGTACTGCAGCACAGCTTGCGTGGTGCCGCAGAATTCTACGGCAAATTATTTAAGTGCCAACCATTAATGGTAGTTAGTGCTAGTTTGACCACCAGAGGGCATCTTTAAGAAGCCTTTGATAGCCTTCAATAGTGGCTGTACTAGAGAATGTAAAACCTTTTTTGGAAGAACATAGTATATGGGACTGATGAAGACATTTTGCTTGATTAATATTATGGTGTTTCAATTCCAAGAAAAACCCTCTGGGTTTCCTTTAGGATGGAACGGAAAATACGGCGCTATACAACGTGACGGTTGGGAGTAGGCTACAGTACTGGGCTATTTAGCCAAAGAATCGCCGTGTCGTGCGGGCACACGGGAGACCGGGGTTCAATTCCCCGATGGGGAGGAATAAGTAGGCTGTCCTTGTAAATAAGAATTTGTTCTTAACTGACTTGCCTAGTTAAATAAAAGGTTACACTAAGAGCATAGCATTTCTACACCATAATTGTAGTCTATCCAATACCCAAACAGAGATTCAGTCAAAATAAAAATTGCATTGATTTATCAAGACCAGTCCCCATGCTTGTTTCAGAGCAGCACGAAACGGTGCTAAAAATTGTTGTAGGCCATTGCTTCAACTCCTATTGCTTCTAACTTTTTAATTTATTTTATTTATTTCACCTTTATTTAACCAGCTAGGCTAGTTGAGAACAAGTTCTCATTTGCAACTGCGACCTGGCCAAGATAAAGCGTAGCAATTCGACGCATACAACAACACAGAGTTACACATGGAATAAACAAAACACAGTCAATAATACAGTAGAACAAAAGAAAACAAAAAGTCTATATACAGTGAGTGCAAATGAGGTAAGTTAAGGAAATAAATAGGCCATGGTGGCGAAGTAATTACAATATAACAATTAAACACTGGAATGGTAGATCGGCAGAAGATGAATGTGGAGGTAGAGATACTGGGGTGCAAAGGAGCTAAATAAATAAATAAATACCAGTATGGGGATGAGGTAGGTAGATAGATGGGCTATTTACAGATAGGCTAAGTACAGGTGCAATATGTTCTTTAAATAAATAAGATCTACACCACTTTTAACAGCACATTACTCCACACTAGTGAGACTCATGTCACCTACGGTAGGCCTACTGTATAACGTGACTCTCTGCCAATAATAGAGGATTGGAGGATTCTAAATTAAAGCCAAAAGCCGCCTCATGGGTCTGCCGGTGGCAGCCGGCACGGGTATCAAACCTGCATCTGTAGCAACGCATTTGACATTGGGGTGACTTAGACAGCTGCGCCACTGGGGAGGCCCCATCCACAAAGTATAAATACAGAGAGGTCTGAGTCACTCATTTATGGTAATAAGTATGGGATAATATAACGATATGAGATTATTTCCTTTAAAAAATACTAAAGTGAATGATTGCAATCTGAATAAAAGGCCAAAATAATATTTGTAAAGGCCAAAACATTTTATTTCTGTTTTTAGAGGGAGAGAAACACTGGGCCATTTGTGCGCCGCCCTATGGGACTCCTAATCACGGTCGGATGTGATACATAATAGTGGATACAGCTGGAGAACTGCAAGGAAATCCCATTGTGTGACACTCGGGAGCCATGACCCATATATATATATTGTCCTGCTAATAACAGGTTTAATAATATATCTGTGAGAATATCCAAGGGGCTTTTATATCATTCTAAATTAATAATCATCGCTTTGTTTAAAAAAACTATTTGGAGATGATTTTGTTTTCAAATAACGTAAAATGAGAGAGAAAAAGGCCATTCCTGAAAATGGGGTGAGACTGTTACTAATTTGTAAATAAAGCCAGTTTGTTACTTAGAATTATTTATTTCTGCTTTTAGAGGGAGAGAAACCAAAAACCTAGTCATCTCATGGGTCTCCCAGTCGAGGCCGGCACAGGTATTGAACCAGCATCTGTAACAACACAGTTTGCACTGCTAGACAGTGTCTTAGACCGTTGCATCACTCAGGCGCTGTAAAATGTAGGCCACTCCCAAAAGGTTGTGAGTGGCCTACAGTACTACAGTAAGAGCAAAATCATCCTAATAAAATAAAAACCTTAGTGTAACAACAGTTTTAGAAAGTAATACTGAAGTTGTGCACAATTATCAGTTTCTATTTAGGTTTATGTCACCCACTCATTGTTAGAGACACAGTAGGACCCAAAAGCATAATCAGTGCTCTAATTCCCCCTTGCACTGGTCTGGAGAAATGAAGTGGTGACGCAGGGTACTGTACTAAATGAGAAATTACTTCTAAGTACCGCAGCATAACCGCAAAACTTTAGTGGAGCAACCACTGTACTGCTGTTCTGTCCTTTCTGCCCTATATACAGCAGAAAGACATTTCAACTGCTTTTTACTGCATGTTTTATCAAGATGTCACTGGCATGGAGGAAAATGGTCAAATAACAGTTTTATAATAAATGTAAAAAATATACTCACCAGGCTTCAGAGTCTGAGTGTATCCCAGGCCAACAAGACTAGAATTGTTCACTTTGGCCTGTAGGAGAAACAGGAAAGTGGTCATGAAAAACCAACATTTAGGATTCAATCAAAAGGTACGTAAATACAACAATGCTTCAATAAATAATGTTAAACCGATTAGCCTAGCAGCTCTCTACTCGTGCCCAGAACATGACCCCAGGCAGAGGTCAAGTCTCAGCCAGTGAGGGCTAGCTTGTGGCCTCTTACCGAGAAGGCTGCGTCGGCATCGATCTGGTACTTGGCTGCGATGCCAAAGCGAGTGTTGCTGTTACCAGCGGTCCAGGCCAGGTTAACTGCTGTCTCCAGCTGGTCATTCACCTTCTGGTAGATGGACCCACCAAACTCTGTGCCATCATTTCTGTTATGAAAAACAAGCTTATTCATCACTATGAGGGTGATACTTTGAATACAGAAGGCCGTGGGAACTAGCATATATATATCAAAAACCAAATCCATTCCAATAGACATAGCAAGGCCTTGTGCATTTCTTTTTTTTTTAAGATACTGCTTTACAGAGTATCCATGATCTATACAAAAACATGAATTACAATCAGACGATCAATGTCACAATCTTAACCAGCAGACCTACATGTAACTGCCAAAAATAATGGAAACACCTGAGTAAATGAGGGCTACAAAGTACATTGAAAGCAGTTGGTTCCACAGAGATGTGGTTTCTGAATTAATCAATTGACATCCCATCATGCTTAGGGTCATGTATAAAAACAAAATCTGGCTATTATTTTGGCTACCATGCCTATGCCCCCCCCATAGGATGACAATACACCTATCCACAGGGCACGAGTGGTCACTGAATGGTTTGGTGAGCATGAAAAAATGTAAACCATATGCCATGACCATCTCAGTCACCAGATATCAACCCAAATGAACATTGATGGGAGATTCTGGAGTGGCACCTGAGACAG
Organism: Oncorhynchus kisutch; assembly: GCF_002021735.2. NCBI lineage: Eukaryota > Metazoa > Chordata > Actinopteri > Salmoniformes > Salmonidae > Oncorhynchus > Oncorhynchus kisutch. The sequence continues at coordinate 37,765,987 of NC_034201.2, read as the reverse complement.
TGTTTTCCATCAACAAAACAGCAAATTATGGAATTTCTTGTGGAAGAATGGTGTTGCATCCCTCTAATAGAGTTCCAGACACTTGTAGAATCTATGCCAAGGAGGATAGAATCTGTTCTGGCCCAACACCCTGTTAAGGCACTTTAGATTGGCGTTTCCTTTATTTTGGCAGTTACCTGTATATATCAAGGATGAGCTGTCAAAGGATTAAAGAGCAACGTCTCAGAGCTAATTGACCTTGTCAAAACAAGTGATCATGACTGGGAGGACAGGTCACAGCAGGAGGTTAGCTTACTATACTATCCACCTTCCTCTTCTGACAAAGCCCTTTCACAAATCGCATCACCGTGGGATACAGTGGGACTAAAATAACTGCCAGTCTGCATCTGAGGGGGCCAGACAGAGTGCTTAGAGTTGCTATTGTCCAGACAAGGTCAGTTCTCAAAGAGCTGGAAACAACATTTTACTCACTAGTGGTTTAAAAGGCTTGGTTGGTTGGAGGATGGTAGGTCTGATAGATATGTGCACGTGACCAATAACATTTGATTTGGTGCTTGCAACACTTAGTTGAGGGTATTACTCCTCAATGAGTCACATAAACAAAATGCTTCATCACTGTAAATTGACCCTAAAGACCATGTTCAGGGTCCTTAAGCACCATCACTGGATTACTGTCATTGTTGTTAAGCCCGATCACTGGCTTACTGTCATTGTTGTTAAGCCCCACGTTACTGGCTTACTGTCATTGTTGTTGTTGTTGAGCACCCGTCTTACTTCCATTGTTTGCTGAAGCGCGGAGGCCTACCTGAACCACATTTCCGTATCTATTAATTTAATTCCATCTACTTACACATTCGTGTGGAGCTGGAACTCGTCGGTCTTGTAGCCCACGGCAAAGTTGCTCTGGGTGACCCTGTTCTTCCCGGCCTCGAAGGTCACCTGGTAGCCGGCCAGCCAGCCCTCGTAGCCCACCACCGCCACGCCGTGCACTGCCGTGCCGTTGATGTCATAGTCCACATCACAGCCCAGGTTGATGTGCTCCCTCTTATAGCCGGTCTTGATCTTACCACTCTTCTTGCTAAAGCAGAGAGGTGAGGGATGGAGGAAGGAACTTGTCAGTGTGAGGTAATACAGTGTCAGAATGGCAAGATACATCCAATGATCTATATTCAACAGAAAATTCCTTTTCATCATGTATTGTGTGATGTGATGACATTTATTTCAATTCATTAATAAATGTGAAGCAATTAAATAGATAGTAATTTCTTACCCAGTGTTTGGCGAGAAGGAGGAATCAAACGTCAATTTAAGCCCTTTGGCCAACTGAGGGGAGAAAAAGAGAGAGATGGAAAGGAAAGCATGAATGAATCCGAATTAAAGAGTAACTTTCATGAAGAAGAAAATATTATAATCCAAAACCAGATGTTTTAGGCTTAGTTATAGTAGTCTTCATTTTGACAGTACATTGCATAAGTGATATATTTTGGTATTTTAGTAGTAAATCTAGCTCTTTTTGCTCCTAGCAGTTCAACTCTACCATTGAAGTCATGATGTTGAGGCACCTAATATCATCTCAAGGGAGGGGTTGGTATGAAATGCACTTCCTTCTAGATGTGCTGGGTGGTACCACCTACAGGGAGGGGTTGGTATGAAATACTTCCTTCTAGATGTGCTGGGTGGTACCACCTCAAGGGAGGGGTTGGTATGAAATACACTCCCTTCTACTGTAGATGTGCTGGGTGGTACCACCTCAAGGGAGGGGTTGGTATGAAATACACTCCCTTCTACTGTAGATGTGCTGGGTGGTACCACCTCAAGGGAGGGGTTGGTATGAAATACACTCCCTTCTAGATGTGCTGGGTGGTACCACCTCAAGGGAGGGGTTGGTATGAAATACACTCCCTTCTACTGTAGATGTGCTGGGTGGTACCACTTCAATGCTTACTGTAAAAGCAGGTGACAGTGTGCCTTATTTGGCAATGGTCTTGGTAAGTGGAGTGTGCCAATATATTTAGCATGACGCTTCCTTGCCTAAATTCAAGGTTTTAGCTTACTGTTTCATACACATCTATGTGCTTTAAATGGGGGAAAAATAAAAAAGTAGGCTATGAAGAGAATATATGTTTATATTCGTAGCTACAACCATCGTATCAACGAGTAGATTTTTCCCCGAATTGCTATGACTGATTGGCGGCGCAGTCCTCTAAAACACAGGTCACTCATATTTCACTGGCTGGGAGTTCTAATCCACATCCGCAGATTATTTATTTGTTCATCCTTTATTTACAATAGTCATCCCGTGCCCACACACTTTAATTCTGAAAGGTTAAAGCATACCTGTGAACGGGTTCGCCCTGGTAGTAGTTGTATGTTTTTATACAGTTAATTTGACCGTTAGAAAAAGAGGTACTGCGTAAATACTGCAATGTGGGTTGGATTGAGCCCGTAATCGTAATTGTCAAGGTGATAATTGTATTTTTCTTCCCAACACCACAATAAACATGAGTTCACATTTCAAATTTAAAAAAAATTGTGCCCCATGAGAGATTCAAATTTATACCGCCAGTGGCAATAGCTGTCAGAATCTCAGTGGCATACCACTGTGAGCTAAAAGGTCCAGAGCCGTATTTGCTCGTGATGCACATCATTTTATTATCAGAGCGTATCACTGGACTTCAGGTAAGTATGCTTTAGCGAGAAAGTGTTGAGCTCAGGTACAACTAGTCACCCACCCCCAAAATGTATATTTATGAGCAATTCCCCCTACCCACAACTTCACCTGAATGCATTTTTTTAAGGGGTTGGACAAAGAGTGATATTGGGGTTGAGAGTTACCCTTATTTATTTTTTTAAAAGGTCTCAAACAGTCATTCTGATTCCCATGTAAAATAGCCTTTTGAATGACTAAAAGATCACTCATAATATTTATTTTGGATAGAAATGCAAAAAAATTGAGAAAGCCATGAGAGAGAGAGTTAACTACCAGGAAGTTTGAAAAGACAGGCTAAGTGGGCATGGAGCTTATATTCATGAGCTCACCTTGACTGACAGCTCTTTGAAACACCCATGTCAAGCAACTTGGACGCAGTGAGCAGTGTTGCAGTAAAATCATCTCAAGCAAATTTGGTGATACACAAAGCAACTCAAACAACATTGAAATTGCATCAATGGTGTTATTTTTTATACATTGAGCGTTTGGCATGTATCTTGTGATGCGGTTCACAGCAGCACTGCCAGATGTGTTGACATGAATACTGTGTCAGAAGAAGACCTAGCTAGCCAGTAACTAGCTAACACCAGACACAGATGAAGACCTAGCTAGCCAGTAACTAGCTAACACCAGACACAGATGAAGACCTAGCTAGCCAGTAACTAGCTAACAGACACAGATGAAGACCTAGCTAGCCAGTAACTAGCTAACACCAGACACAGATGAAGACCTAGCTAGTCAGTAACTAGCTAACATCAGACACAGATGAAAGGGGAAACATAAGTATCTTTGCCATAGATGAATAGGGAAAACGTTTAATTATATTAGCTGACACCTTACAGTCAAATTTGGGCACCAGTAGAGTCGCTATCTAGCTACATAAAAACACACCCCTCTGCAAACACGCCTTCTCCAATGTTGGTTACAAGGCGTTACTTATTTAAATGTGGTATGATTAATTTTACCATTAGTTTACCATTTTACCATTAGTTTACCATTTTACCATTAGTGTATTAAAATGAGATTTAGGGTGATGTCACCTTATCCTCTTAATAATCCCATCCTGAATCCAAGTGTTTGACACAGGGGAGGGGACCAATAACTTTATGATCAAACTTTATCAATGTAGAAGCAAGTCATTTGTCAGACTTTGATGTGGTTTCATCCAATTTCAGGAAAAACATTGACTGTTCATGACCTTAAAAATGAATTTCTGAGACAGTTGGAAAGAATGATTAAGAAAGCATGGTTGTGTAATTAAAAGGTACATTGCTATGAGCATTTCACCACTTAACAGGGTGGCGGGGTCCATAGGGAACTGATACTCCCACACACCAGATTAAACATGTGAAGTTATGTAAATATAGGCCTATGCCTATTGCCATAAAATGGGTGGGCAACTCCAGTCCTGGAGGGCCTGATTGGTGTTAACATCCCTACCAAACACAGCTTATTAATCAAATTGCATTCTAAACTGAAGATCATGATTAGGTGATTATTGGAGTCAGGTGTGTTAGCTGGAGCAAAACTGTGACACCAATCAGGCCCTCGAGGACTGGAATTTCCCACCCCTTACATAAAATATATAATAAATCAATGAAACTGCAACAAGTCAGTGAGTGCTGGTCTTTTTTATATTTACACTATGGGATTCAGTGGAGGCTGCTGAGGGGAGGAAGGCTCATAATAATGTCCGGAACGGGACAAATGGAATGGCATCAAACACCTGTTTGATGCATTTGATACCATTCTAATGATTCCGCTCAGTCATTACCATGATCCCATCCTCCCCAATTAACATCCCTGTGATGGGATTACTCCTTGGTTTATAGCCCCCTTCTAACAATTGCTGATTGAAGAAAACAGAGTTGAGTACATTGCAACCTGATCTAAAGAACACCTGATCCTGACCTGGTCCTCCAGAGTGATCTCTGTGCCCAGAGTGTTGTCAGTGTTCCACTTCTCAGTGAAGGTCAGCCCATGCTCCGCCCACTTGTACTTGGTCTCCAGGGTGCCAGCCACTTTGCTTGTCTCCGTGTTGGCAGAGCCTGTGCTGGTGAACTCCTGGCATTGGAGTCAAACAGAGGTCAAAGGTGAGATGTGATCATGCTATAAAGCAGTGAGGATTTAGATTGTTGAGGATCACATGGGCCAAAAATGATCCGTGTGTAGACTATGTGTTTGATTATATTTGAGTATAAATATGTTATAGTTTGTTTTCCTTTGCAGCTAGTGAAATAATCTAAAGTGAAGCTGACAATCAGAGGTCTTTCACAGTTGTCAATGAGCAAGATAACTAGAGGGCCTCTAAGTTGTATGATGACAGACGACTAGATAACTACTTAATTTATAGCACTGAGTCAAGTGCCTCTTTTGGCTCCAAGGGGTAATCGGACCAACTCTGCTCTGGATCTCACCAGTCCATTCTCTGACTTGGTTTTCAAGTCCAGCTTGATGAGACCAAAACCTGAGAGGCATGGAAGAAAATTAAATCAAACTGTTGTAATTACAAAACATTCTAGGAGTGCTCTTCAAACTGATGATACATTTCTGTTCTGTTAAATTCTTTTCACTAACATTCCTGGCAATCCGTAAACACGTGGCTTCTAATTATTTCCATAATACACATGCAGTCTCATGGAGACTTATTTTACCACCTCATGAACACATAAACCACCGTTCAATAAATCCCTCAGAGAAATACTAGCCTAGAACTACATCTATTAGAACCATTACATAACATTGACTGATCGGGTGAGTGTATTGATTTGATGTGGTTTATACGCTAGAGAGTACATTGTCATACCAGGCGTCAGCCACGGTTCACAACCCCAGCTTGCTTCCCATTCCCCTGTCGGAATCAGTGTGCTGGTCCACTGGGCAGTCCCACCCTTGCCTAGGAAAGTACTATGGCTAACCCCAAGGGCTATTCAAAGCCCATTTACAAAGGAATCCCCATAGTACAGCCTGAGGCTCACTGTCTCTGTGCAGCGGTGTCTCCCAGTCAATACACTGCCCAAGGACAGCCAGTCTAAACTAGAGGGTTCACCAAATAGATATAAAACTAGGCTATGCTGAAGTCCATTCCTCATTCTCTGCAGGACAGGAGCCAAGGCTGAGTAGATGGATAATGAGTAGAAGTACTGAGGTGCTCACCGTATCCCTTGGTGAAGACATCCTTTGCGGACTTGCCAAGGTCAACATAGGTTGGAGGAACGGCCATTATCTGTTTAAAAATAATAATAATACAATTTGAGAGCTTTGTGTTTGACTAAAGCACAAACACAGAGCAATGAGACAGATATTTCAAAGGATGTATAAATGTGAAACAGCTGTTCTGCCCACTATGACTAATTTATTCCCTTTTGAAAGGACGGGCTGTGGTCGATCTTGGTTTAGTTATAAAATATTTGGCACAAACCTCCGTGCGACGCCAATGACATAAAGAACTAGTAGTGTGCTGGTCCTTCAGTGATACACCAAGGAAGGCTGGGGAGAGAACACTGCTGGTGGAGGACGTGGGAGAGAAGGGGATGGATGGAGGGGGTCATTGATGGATAGGGTGGGCCGATTGGGAACGCAGGCAGGCATGCGCACACCCGTGCCCGGGGCGGACTCACCCATTTGCTCTGACTCATCAGAAAAATAACACTTGCCGGGATAGAGATTTCACAACAGTCAAAATTAATACACTGGACTGGGCCATCTCAATAATAGACAAGTGATTTCTAAATTGCAGATTAGATTAGTTTTATTATTGGATTGACGACCTCCACCATCTAAGAACAAGTGGGCTGAGATTTCCATGTTAAATAACATAAGAAAACACCTGCTTGTTGCAGATTGCAAAAAAGACACTGGCAGATTATTGGGTGGTTTAACGGACAAAGAATAAGCCTAATCCTGGAATTAAAAGCATTGTCAATTGACATTGTCCATTGATCTTGCTTTTTAGTCCAAGACAAGGCTTAAACTGCACACTTGTCCTCTACCCATGTGTGCACAATGCTAATTTGCAAATAGAGTATAACCCAAAGACCTATTTTGTACATCAGCGTGTGCCACACAGCCTACAGCCACAACTTCAGGGCTCCCGAGTGGGCAGCGGTCTAAGGCACTGCATCTCACTGCTAGAGTCGTCACTACAGACACCCTGGTTCAAATCCAGGCTGTATCACAACCGTCCGTGATTGGGAGTCCCATAGGGCGGCACACAATTGGCCCAGCATCGTCCAGGTTTGGCCGGTGTAGACAGTCATTGTAAATAAGAATTTGTTCTTAATTGACTTGCCTAGTTAAATAAAAGGTTCAATATAATTTTTTTGAAATCCTTCAAACACCATTCAAATCACCACACCTTGACAAGGTAAAAATCTGTCGGTCTGCCCCGGAGCAAGGCAGTTAACCCACTGTTTCCCGGTAGGCCGTCATTGTAAATAAGAATTTGTTCTTAACGGACTTGCCTAGTTAAATAAAAAATATAAAATGTACCTTTGTTCTCCCTGTGGTAAATAAATGCATGATTTAGTGACACCCAACATCAAGCATTACACAACCCTTATTTCATCACACTTTGAAGTTAAATAATACGAGCCTCCACAAGCCCATAAAATTAACTATAATCTCTAGTGACCAACAGGCACATGCTCAGAGGGGAACACTGGGAAGAGGACAGGAAGTGTCAAGCATTCCAGAACACATACATTACACACATCTCCGATCTCTCTCACACACACGACACTAGTGACACAGCATTGACACTAGTGATGCATCGATATGACATTTTTGGTTGATACCGATATCCAATACTTTCCTTGCCCAAAAACCAGACACCAATACCCGATATTTCAATTTTAGCGGCCTTTTAAGCATTTTTGTAAAGTTAAATAGTTAACACACACACATGGACGAAGCAATCTAAGACAATGCATCTCAGTGCAAGAGGCGTCACTACAGTCCCTAGTTCAAATCCAGGCTGCATCACATCCGGCCGTTATTGGGAGTCCCATAGGGTGGGGCACAATTGGAACAGCGTCGTCTGGGCCGTCATTGGAAATAAGAATTTGTTCTTAACTGACTTAACTGCCTAGTTAAATAAAGTTTAGACACATGCACACACCACACAGACCAAAAAGTAATTTTGTTGGTATTTATGTCCCCATAACCAGTAAAACAATCTAAATCTATTTCTTTGACTTACTTGCTGTTTCGTTGTTCAGTCATTTCATTCTCAACCAGGATTTCTATGGAATGCCGTTTGGGTCTTTGCGTGTCAAAAAAGATACGTCAAATAACACGACAATCTGTTTCAGTAGCTATAGTTAGCTAGCTAACTATATAGCTAGGTGTCACCATCTAAAATAATTTATAAGCCAGTTTTTATTTGATTAATGGTGGTCGGACCCATATGTGAAGCTAGCCACAATAAGGATTAGCTACAATAGTGAACTTTGCAGTTAGCCTTCAAAATAAAAAGTATGGCATAATTATACTATTTGTATTCATTTGCATCACTGTCAATTACTTTATTTTGAAGGCAAAACGCAAATTCCACTGTTGTGGCCTCCCGGGTGGCTCAGTGGTCTAAGGCACTGCATCGCAGCTAGCTGTGCCACCAGAGACTCTGGGTTCGAGCCCAGGCTCTGTTGCAGCCTGCTGCGACCGGGAGGTCCATGGGCCTAGCGTCGTCCGGGTTAGGGAGGGTTTGGCCGGTAGGGATATCCTCGTCTCTTCGTGCACCAGCGACGCAGTGCACACTAACCAGGTCGCCAGGTGCATGGTGTTTCCTCTTGACACATTGGTGCGGCTGGCTTCCGGGTTGGATGCGTGCTGTGTTAAGAAGCAGTGCGGCTTGGTTGGGTTTCAGAGGACGCATGGCTTTCGACCTTCGTCTCTCCCGAGCCCGTACGGGAGTTTTAGCGACTACTAACAATTGGATACCATGAAATTGGGGAGATAAAGGGGGGTAAAATGTAAAAATATTTTTTTTTTTTTAAATCCACAGTTGTGGCTAGCGTCACATAACCTGTTCCGGTGGAGCCGCACTAGCCAGATGAAGCTAGCTGGCTGCTTATAACGTTAGCTTTGGGCAACAGGGTTAAGTAGCCGGCTAGCTATTTATTTTCATGAAGTTCAATTTCAATAGGCAAACAACCTAGCTAATACTTACAAGGATTCCTAAATCATTGCTAAGAATAATGAAAATGACATCAGTTTCTACTGGTCATTGTTTTCAGGCTGGTCGTATTGGTGCTAGTTAGGTATCAAGCTAAAGCTAGCTACCCCAGAAGTTGCGGTCAAACAAATGATGCTTCATTACCAATGCGGTATTGTAAAACATCGTTCATGGCCGGTGTTTGCAGACTTTTTTTTGTACAGCTTTAACAGTGCTAATGTATATTTATTGACATGTAAAGACCCAAACGGCATTCCATAGAATGTATGTTGTGAAGCTAATAGCAGTAACACTATTACTGTGTAACTCCGGTAAAGCAACATCTGAAAAACAGCGCACTTGGTAGTGTGTACCAGTGCTCGACCAGTAGGCGAAAGTCAACATCACCCACGACAATCGGTTGATTGTCAAGGGCAATGAATTCCATTATCTTGGCTTTAATGGATTTCACCTTTGAGTTGTCTCACTGAAATGTTATTACTCTTTCAAATGACTGCTCAATCCACACAGCAGGCATTGTGGGCTAGGTTAGGAATGCTGTGTTGTACATGTAGCACAAAATGTTACGTGGCGTCATTACATCATGCACCTACGTTATATAGGTTATGCACGGTAGCTTTGACATGGGTTTTTAACATAGGTGTTAAACTAGACATCGGGCAGATACAGATGTTGACATATGTCCACCGATATATCGCTCATCCCTAGAACTATTCTCTAAACATTGCCTGTTTTGTCAAACTGAAATTAGCCTAACTATTAGAATTGTAGCAACCAGGCAATGGCGATTTCTGCATATTGCACCTTTAAACAGTCTGCCGATTGCTCTGCCGTTGGTCTTTTTGACGTAGTGCGTTCAGATTTCTATCACCTGAAGCAGAACCATGTAAATAAGTGCATGAACTTGGCGTGTATGCATGCATGTATTTTCATCATGTGCACATGCTGCGCTTTGACGTTTATATAAGGGTGCAATAGGCAGAAATCGCTCCACCATTTCCTGGATCCAGAAATTCAATTGTGTAGACAATTATTGTACCATCTAAACCGCTGTGAAATATATTTTCAGCTGTTTGAAGTTCATTTACAAAACCGAACGTAAAAGAAGCAAAAGGAACTTAACGGGAAGCATTTGAATAGTGCACATAGAACAGATCTACGGCTTCTTAGACTAGATTTCAATGAGAAATAAATGATCTAGATTTGTCAATGTGAATTTGGTCGGGTCATTCAAAAAGTTAAATTGCAGCGTACCTGTGGAATTATTTCTTACATTCCTAACTGAAAAAGTAACAACCGCACGGACAACCGGTAAAGTAAGTTAAAATATAATTTTATTCGACATTCTGGCTTGTAAATTAGAGGTGATGAGAGAACTTTCCTGATTCAAACGCTCATTTCTGTAGACAGAATTAAACTCATCGTCGGGTTTCCTGGCAACCTGGCTACATGATGCCTAAGGGGTTATGAAACAAGGTGACACAAGCATCACTGCTTGGACATCTTAAGTTTCCTTGATAACTAGCTAGCTGCTGGGTTTAGCAAGCAATTTGTAGACAACGGTACAACTGCATACCTTGCATAATCGGTGGTTATAGCTAGCGGTTTTAATCAATTTGCAGAGGAAAAAAGTAACTAAACTCAATACATCCAAATAATTGTTGGCCACTTAGTTGACCTCAAGCAGGGTATTAGCTACTTGAGGCCTTGTTCAGCTAGCTAGCTAACATTGCTGCATGCCTATCAGCATCTCTCCTCCTGGGCTGCTTCTGATTTCGCGGTGAATGCACGTGCCGTCTCTTAACATTTAAGCCAAGAGGTCAATGTCCATCACAACAGGGATACAATAGTGCCCCATAATAGGCAACAGTATTACATTTCGACATACCTCTGTCAGTGGTTTCCAATCCTGCCTGAGAAGGATCCTGTCAACTGGACAAAGGGAGGGGTAAGAGGAGGTGCTACAGCGTCACACTCTAGAAGTCACGCAGGCGTGTGAAAAAAGCCTTCGCCTCTTGCATTATTTGTGGCGCACGCGCTGTTGATATTTTTATTCCTGCATATCGCATCATCAGTGGGCTTAAACCCGCCGCCGTTTACAACAGATCTAGGATAATCTCTTCCCACCTCATCACATATCCCCACCATTATGTGCTTATACCCAAAACCGTCCGTACAGGAGAAGAGCCAGGATTTGCGACATTGAGAGCATCCTAACTGGTTGCATCACTGCCTTTGACCGCACGGTACTACAGAGGGTAGTGCGCACGCCCCAGTACATTACTGGGTCCAAGCTTCCTGCCATCCAGGACCTCCAGGCGGTGTCAAAGGAAGGCCCTAAAAATTGTCAAAGACCCCAGCCACCCTAGTCATAGACTGTTCTCTCTGCTACAGCAAGCGGTACAGGAGTGCCAAGTGTAGGTCCAAGAGGCTTCTGAACGGCTTCTACCCCCAGGCCACATCTAATCAAATGACTACCCAGACTATTTGCACCCCCTCCCCCATTTTAAGCTGCTGCTACTCTGTTATTATCTAAGCATAAATCACTTTAATAACTCAACCTGCGTGTTTATATTCAACTGACCGGTGCCCCACACATTGACTCTGTACCAGTACCCCCTGTATATAGCCTCACTATTGTTATTCTACTGCTGCCCTTTAATTATTTGTTACTTTATTACTTATTTTTCTTTACATATTTTTCTAAAAACTGCAATGTTGGTTAAAGGTTTGTAAGTAATAAGCATTTCACTGTAAGGTCTGCACCTGTTGTATTCGGTGCATGTGACAAATACATTTTGATTTGATTTTAAGCACTCATCTCAGTCGACCTATGTAGGGCATTAGCTGCATCCATGCCCAGCAAATGTGTTAGTGTCTGGCCTATGCATAGTGGAAAGAAACAGTCTTATTCATGATGGAAATATTTCAATAAAAGGTTAGGGATGAATGGCATTTATATCCATAACACTGTAGGCCTCGTCGTGATTTTATTTATTTAGGGAAGTCAGTTATAAGAACAAATTGTTATTTACAATGACGGCCTACCCCGGCCAAACACAGACTACGCTGGGCTAATTGTGCGCCTCCCTATGGGACTCCCAATCACGGCGGGTTGTAATACAGCCTGGAATCGAACCAGAGTCTGTAATGATACCTCTTGCACTGAGATGCTGTGCCGTAGACCACTGCACCACTCAGGAGTCCGATAATGATAAATAGGCAAAAACATGCTCAAAATGCTCTTGTTTTTATTGGCATTTTGTACATTCAAAATGTTGCATATTGTGAAGTGTAGGCCTATCCATCACGCAGTTGCTATTTTTAAAGTTATTTTTTCTCCTCAGTGCCAGTTCTCATAGCATACTGTTTTTCTGCACCATTTTAAACCTTGTGAGTGCAGTGCATGGGTGCATATTTTGTGAAATTCTGTGTAACATGTCTTCATAGAATAGTGTAGAAGTGGTTGTGTGGAACGCTGCCAAACCCCATGACTTCCTCTGTCATAGATAGGGTGCCGCTGACAGCATATTCCTCCAGGTTATCTAGTGAAAATAACTACAATGTGATACTGTCTATACCAGTTCACTTTCAATGTCATATAAATAAATTATATTATGCTCAAGATAATAAATTGCCCTGTGTTCAGATGAGACGTTAAACGGCTGTCCTGACTCTGTGGTCACTAAAGATCCCATGGCACTTATTGTAAGAGTTGGGGTGTTAACCCCAGTGTCCTGCCTAAATTCCCAATCTGGCTCTCATACCATCACGGTCACCTAATCATCCCCAGTTTACAATTGGTCGTTGCTGTAATGAGAATGTGTTCTCAGTCAATTTACCTGGCAAAATTAGGGTTAAAAAAATGGCTATAGCAGACATGCTGGATATAATGACGAGATGCTTGAGTCTCCGCCCTAACAATGGGATTCCTTGTCCGCAGAACGGCTGGCTGGCTGCCCATTCCGTAGCAGCAAAAATATCAACATAACACTCGTTTTATAAAGGCAAATATAATTACCGTAGACGCATATCATAGTTCAAAAGATGAGCATTGTACTGTATGCTCTCCATAGGACTGACTACCTGTGCATTTCTACTGCTTGGGTCACCTGTGCGCCTATAGACAGAGAGGAAGAGGCGAAGCGAGTGTTTACACCGCCCAAAATCTGTCCAGATTAAGCAGATCATGAATTATTAAGAATGTGAGGAGTTTTTGTATGGGGGAAAATAGTGTTGAATTTAGTCAGGGTAAAAATGAATTGCTATTTTGATACGTGAGGCTTGTTTAATCTAATAGAAGTTTCGTACGGTTGTTACTTGTGTACTGATATAAGTGTGATGCACGTGACATCCCGGAAATTTTGAGAAAAACTTGAGAAGGGCTATGCATATTCATGAAACTAGCATATCATCTCACTCTCCTTTGAGTACAGGAGGTTGATGTAAACCCCCTCATCGAATAATATTCAAGTAATGAGATGTATCCACCATCCAAAGAGAGAAATAGGCGAGAGCTTTGGGCAAAAGACCCAACCAAATAACGATGTTTGGAAAGTGGATTGTTTTACACGCGTTTATGAACATTTGTAATCCCACCTGTTCTAGAGTGGTTTTTTTTTTTTCACGTTGAATCAACGTGGGAAACTTTTAACCTAAATCTAAATGACAGGGTGACATTTTTGGTTGATTTCACTTTGAATTCACATTTGACAACTCAACCAAATGTTCAACTAGACGTTGAACTGCCCGGCGGGTTAGAACAGACATTGAAAGAGGACATGGTAGATGCTGTGAGCTGTTTTGGCCAGTAGATGACAGTGTAAGCAATGTTCTGTGACTCCTCTCTCTTTCCACAAAGCACATTGAAACAATTCTCATAAAATTACAAAAAAGGCAACTGAGAACATCAAATTAATTTTGTTCTCTGGTGGGAGATGTCCCCCCTGACAGAAGTACTAGGCCTTACAATTCGTTTTTACGTATTTTGATATGTGGGCCAAAATGAGTAGTCAGTCGCTGTACTGTCCCTATAATTTTTTTTCCTAATAATTTGACATTTTGTGGTATTCGGACACTCTCAAAGTCTTAATTTTGTATTTTTTGAAGTTATTTGTTTGATTATAAAAAGTTAGTTAGTGTATGAACTAAAACAATTCGTATTTTTTTAATTATATTACACTTTTGGTTTTGATGTTATCAACATACTGATTTTAAAAAACATATCTGTTTAGCTCAGTTTAAAAAAATGTATTTCTTATATTAATAAACATATTAATATCACATAAAATAGCAACACCTGAATTAAATGAAAACCCTCAGCATTTTGAAGTAATTGATGTTAACGTTCTCATACTGTTGGCCCAAAAATAACTACGAACTATGAAAAATATTTAAATCTCATGTACATAACTATCTGATGGATCTGTTCAATTTGCAACATTTCAATTATTATTTTAATTGATAATACTTTAAGTGGTATGTTATTTCATTTGAGCTAATTCTTCAAAGTAAATAGGGACTGTTTTTGTCATTGAATTTCTGTTATAATCGATTAATTACAAAATGATATCATGCAGTGTTTTATGATTGTATTGGTATTTTCCTTAAGATGGCTTGAAGTAAGTCATGACAGAAAACGATAATTGATGATATGAATTGTAACAGTAGAGCAGTTATAAACAGCATAATACATAACCAAGAAACAGTCTGTCACAGACACAGAGTCAATTTTCTTTATTTTATTGTTTTAATCAATTAAAGTTAAGGTATTTCCTTAACTTTTTGAACTGCTCTTTTGGACATGCAAAATTGTATTTTGTTGTTCTTGTATAAGTGTCATTGTATCCTGAATCACATTTTATCAACAACTTCACAGTTGTCGCCTGTCAGTTGCCTGAAGTTGCAGCCAAATTCATTTTTATATTATCCTCAAGTAATATCTGAATGCTCCTTTCATCCCCATGCATCAAAGCCAACCAATGCACACTTCAAACAGCCATCACCAACTGCCAATCATGTCCCAAAGAAGACAAACACAACTGAAACTGTAAATCAACCCAGGGCCCGCATCTACAAAGTAAATAAATATATTATAAACAGATGCCATGATTTACAACATATGGATAAATAAAGCACTATGTCATCTTTTTCTAAACAGTGGTTCAAGCGAGGTCCAAAACCCTCCCATCCAACCAAGCCTCTCATGAGTCAATGACTTCACTGGAGCCTGGTGTATACTGGCACAACCCAGACTGGTTATGGTTGCATAAATCATATTCTTTCTCCAACCTGGTCTCAGAGAATATCATATTTTTCTGTAGGTAAATCCAAGACTCCATTTAGCATGATATGTATTCATTTGTGGATGTCACCCATTTCCTGCAACTTGGGCTTAGAGCATTTTGTATTATTCTGTATGTAAATCCAACACACTCCATGCAGGGACAGATCGAACTTTAGTGGGGGGGGGGGGTCCAACTCAAGGTTTCATAAAAATAAATGCTCATATTTTCGCATGACCCTCCTAACAATAACTGTAGTGACCCTGTGTTTATAAACATGGATGTTGACTTTACCACTTCAGCATGCTTTTGTGGCACAATCGATGTCAGGCAGAGCTACTAGCCAGCAGGGTAAGGGTTCACCGACCACCACAGCTCACTCTCCCTTCCTGTTTCATTACACTACGACCAGAGCTGGCTGCAGACAATGATCAGCTAGGGGGAAGTCAGATTTTCAACATTTTGATGCCATATTTGTAATTATATTAAATATGCAACGAATTTTCAACCAACAAGTTTCCGGGCCAATGAACCACACAACCAATAAACAAAGCATACAGACTTTGGGCACTTCAAAATCATGTATTATGTTTTCATCACCATAATAAATAGGCTATGTCAATCTCCACAAACAGAAAATAGATCCCTCCCTACCTTGTAGGCTTACCCAGTATCGTAGGCTTACCCAGTATCGTAGGCTTACCCAGTATCGTAGGCTTACCCAGTATCGAAGGCTTACCCAGTATCGAAGGCTTACTCAGTATCGTAGGCTTACCCAGTATCGAAGGCTTACCCAGTATCGTAGGCTTACCCAGTATCGTAGGCTTACCCAGTATCGTAGGCTTACCCAGTATCGTAGGCTTACCCAGTATCGAAGGCTTACCCAGTATCGTAGGCTTACCCAGTATCGTAGGCTTACCCAGTATCGTAGGCTTACCCAGTATCGAAGGCTTGGATTGACAATCTTCGAATGTCATTAAACATTTGGGTGTTTTGTAATAGATGCCTCTTTCTATTCATCAATTGGCCACTGCACAGTTAGGATTGATTTATTTTTTTGTCAGTAAAAAAGAAAACAAGTGCTCAATGAAGTCAGGGACTTACTTCCATTGTGTCCCTACTTTTTACATAAATACGTATACAATTACATAGATACAGAGATAGAGACAAAACAATGCTCAACCTCCAGATGAGGATGAGGGGGGAGTTTGACTACAATTCTTAGAGGCTTGTTTGGCTTGTAGCTTGTTCTTTAGATGTTTGTGGCTGCTGGTGAACTATGATGTGCAGGCATAATCAAAGGGACACTGGACTAGCACACTGCCAGAGACCTTAGGGTGTCTATAGCAAGGTTCCCATCCAATTGGCGACAGAGTTTCATGTGAATATTCTAAAATCTTCATAACATTTCTGAGTTTCCTTCAGGAAGAATTGGCGCCGGAAAACATGACAGGGAAGATTTTAATTTACAGGACAATTGAGAAATGTAATGGGCATCCATATCCATTCAGATCCAACGCAATACAGCCAGCACCATCAATAAATGAGGGATGTTAGCTAAATGAGCCACATTAACATATCATTAAAAACAGCCTATAACACATTTACAAAAACACTATTCCTTGTGATTCAATGTGTAGCATTTGCAAAACTTTATAGTCCATTTGTTATGAGGAGTGGGGGGTAGGCTACTTTCCTTAAACAATAATTGTCCACCTCACGGTTCATTGTCAGAGATTTGAGCACTAAGTGTATCAGGGCATTACATTCAAAGGCTTAGATGTCTACTGTATGATATTCATATTACTTTTATATACAAAAGTATGTGGACACCCCTTCAAATTTGTGGATTTGGCTATTTCAGGCACCCCCATTGCTGACAGGGGTATAATATTGAGCACAGAGCCATGCAATCTCCATAGACAAACATTGTCAGGAGAATGGCCATATTGAAGAGCTCAGTGACTTTCAACGTGGCACCGTCATAGGATGCCACCTTTCCAACAAGTCAGTTAGTCAAATTTTTGCCCTGCTAGAGCTGACCCGGTCAACTATAAATGTTGTTATTGTGAAGTGGAAACATCTAGGAGAAACAACGGCCCAGCCGCAAAGTGGTAGGCCACACAAGCTCACAGAACGGGACCACCGAGGTCTGAAGTGCTTAGCTTGTAAAAATTGTCTGTCCTTGGTTGCAGACAGAGTTCCAAACTGCTTCTGGAATCAACGTCAGCACAATAACTATTAGTCGGGAGCTTCATGAAATGGGTTTCCATGGCCAAGCTACTGCACACAAGCCTAAGATCACAATGCGCAATGCCAAGCGTTGGCTGGAGTGGTATAAAGCTCAGGAGCAGTGGAAACGCATTCTCTGGAGTGATGAATCACGCTTCACCATCTGGCAGTCTGACTGACAAATCTAGGTTTGAAGGATGCCAGGAGAACGCTACCTGCCCGAATGCATACTGCCCACTCTAACGTTTGGCGTATTGGGAATAATGGTCTGGGGCTGTTTTTCATGTTTCGGCCTAGGCCCCTTACTTCCAGTGAAGGAAAATCTTAATCCTACAGCATACAATGATATTCTAGAAGATTATGTGCTTCCAACTTTGTGGCAACAGTTTGGGGAAGGCCCTTTCCTGTTTCAGCATGACAATGCCCCTGTGCACAAAGTGAGGGTCGTACAAAGGTTTGTTGAGCTCGGTGTGGAAAAACTTGACTGACCTGCACAGGGCCCTGACCTTAACCCCATCAAACACCTTTGGGATGAATTGGAACGCCGATTGCGAGCCAGGCCTAATCGCCCAATATCAGTGCCCGACCTCCCTAATGCTCTTATGACTGAATGGAAGCAAGTCCCCTCAGTAATGTTCCAACATCTTGTGGAAAGCCTTCAAAGAAGAGTGGTGGCTGTTATAGCAGCAAAAGGGGACCAACTCCATAGTAATGCCCATGATGTTGGAATGAGATGTTCGATGAGTAGGAGACCACATACTTTTGGCCATGTGTGTGTGTGTGTGTGTGTGTGTGTGTATAAAACAAAGAAACAGCCCTTTTCAGGACCCTGTCTTTCAAAGATAAATCGTAAAAATCCAAATAACTTCACAGATCTTCACTCTAAGGGTTTAAACACTGTTTTCCATGCTTGTTCAATGAACCATAAACAATTAATGAACACCTGTGGAACGGTCGTTAAGACACTAACAGCTTATAGACGGTAGGCAATTAAGGTCACAGTTGTAAAAACTTAGGACACGAAAGAGGCCTTTCTACTGACTCTGAAAAACACCAAAAGAAAGATGCCCAGGGTCCCTGTTCATCCGTGTGAACGTGCCTTAGGCATGCTGAAAGGAGGCATAAGGACTGCAGATGTGGCCAGGGCAATAAATTGCAATGTCCCTACTGTGAGATGCCTAAGATAGTGCTACAGGGAGACAGTATGGACAGCTGATCATCCTCGCAGTGGCAGACCACATGTAACAACACCTGCACAGGATCGGTACATCCGAACATCACACCTGCGGGACAGGTACAGGATGGAAACACCAACTGCCCGAGTTACACCAGGAATGCACAATCCCTCCATCTGTGCTCAGACTGTTCGCAATTAGCCGAGAGAGGCTGAACTGAGGGCTTGTAGGCCTGTTATAAGTCAGGTCCTCACCAGACATCACCGGCAACAACGTCGCCTATGGGCACAAACCCACCGTTGCTGAACCAGACAGGACTGGAAAAAAGTGCTCTTCACTGACGAGTCAAGGTTTTGTCTCACCAGGAGTGATGGTCAGATTCGCGTTTATCGTCGATGGAATGAGCGTTACACCGAGGCCTGCACTCTTGAGTGGGATCGATTTGGAGGTGGAGGGTCCGTCATGGTCTGGGGAGCTGTGTCACACCCTTATCCGTGGTATACTGGCCATTTTACTTTATTTATTTTTTTACCTTTGTTTAACTAGGCAAGTCAGTTAAGAACAAATTCTTATTTATAATGACGGCCTACTAGAAGGCAAAAGGCCTCCTACGGGGACGGGGGCTGGGATTAAAAATAAATGAAACACTATATTGGACCTCCCCACCCCCCCAGTACATTTTAATCTGTGCTTTAGTATGATATGTTAAGTTTAGTATGATATGTATTATTTTGTGGATGTCCATCACCCATTTTGTATATGGCGTGTGATATGTTACGTATTCTAGCTAGGTGGGTAATGTTAGCTAGCTGGCTTAGGTTAAGATTAGGAGTTTGGTTAAAAGGTTTTAAGGTTAGGGTTAGGGTTAGGGAAAGGGTTAGCTAAAATGGCTAGGGATAGGGGAAGGATTAGCTAAAAGGGTTAGGGTTAGGGGAAGGGTTGGCTAATATGCTAAGTAGTTGCAAAGTGACTAAAAAGTAGTACGTTTCAAACTCACATTCTTTGGGTTCCTAGACGTTCGCATTATAGTAGCTAAAAGTATTATTTAGTTGAAAAGTTGCTAAAACGCTAAAGTTGTCCATGAGATTTGAACTCACAGCCTTTGGGTTGCTATACACTCACCCATCCACCCCAACCAACAATTTTACTTTTATTTTTGCTTTAAGTAACTATCTGTCTTATGTACCCATACCAAACGTAACATATCATACTAATTGCAGTGTTTACGTTTCCTATATTATGTCTAGTCAATGAGACCAGGCTGTTCCCCCATGTTCCTGCTACTACTCAACTAGTCACTTTCCAAAGACCTTCTACCCTCAATAAACTACCCACTGGGCACAGTTGTCAGTTCAACGTTTAGTTTAGATTTACATTTGGTTGAGTTGACAGCTAACGTGAAGTTAGCTGATTTACCAAATGTAAATAAAAATAATTATTAAAACAAAGTGGATAGCAGAGAACATGCCTATGTTTACCCTCGTTTCTTGGACAGACCAGAGCCTTAGATATGCAGTTTTAGAAACTGTTTTTCATTTTGTAAGCATTACATGGCAAAGTAGCCAGAAGGTTGTGGATTCGCAGACCACCACAGACAAGAGTAGGGGTGAAAATATCTCCATTATAATAAAAGCACTGCATACAATGCCTTCAGAAAGTGCTCACACCCCTTGACTTTTTACACATTTTGTTGTGTTACAGTTTGATTCAAAAATAAATAAATCATTTTTTAAATGTCACTAGCCTGCACACAATATCCCCTAACGTCAAAGTGGAATTATGTTTTTCAAACATTTTACTAATTAATCAAAAATGAAAAAGCCGAAATGTCTTGAGTCAATAAGAATTCAACCCCTTTGTTATGGCAAGCCTAAATAAGTTGAGGAGTAAAAAATGTGATGAACAAGTCACATAATAAGTTGCATGGACCCACTCTGTGTGTATTTTTTAATGACAACCTCATCTCTGTACATCACACACACAATTATCTGTAAGGATCCTAAGTAGAGCAGTGAATTTCAAATACAGATTCAACCACAAAGACCAGGGAGGTTTTTCCAATTCCTCGCAAAGAAGGGCACCTATTGGTAAAAAAGCAGACATTGAATATCCCTTTCAGCATGGTGAAGTTATTAATTACACTTTGGATGTTGTATCAATAAACCCAGTCATTACAAAGAGACAGGCGTCCTTCCTAACTCATTTGCTGGAGAGGAAAGAAGCCGCTAAGGGATTTCACCAGGAGGCCAATGGCGACTTTAAAACAGTTTAACAGCTGTGGTCGGAGAAACGAGGCATCTGAGTAATACTGCAAAGAAATTCAGCACAACAATTCACTTTTTTTCCTGAATACAAAGTGTTACATTTGGGCAAATCCAATACAACCCATTACTGAGTGCCACTCTCTATATTTTCAAGCATAGTGGTGGCAGCATCATGTTATGGGTGTGCTTCTAATCGTTAAGGACTGAATAAAGCACAGGTAAAGTCCTAGAGGGAAACCTGGTTCAATCTGCTTTCCACCAGACCCTGGGAGATTAATTCACCTTTCAGCAGGACAATAACCTAAAACACAAAACACTGGAGCTTCTTACCAAGAAGGCAGTGAATGTTTCTGAGTGGCTGAGTTACAGTTTTGACTTAAAACTACTTGAAAATCTATAGCAAGAAATAAATTGTCACATAATATCCCATATGCATAGGAGTCACGTCTTTCCCCTGCATTTTACAGCTAGTTTCTAGCATAAAGCATAATGACTAAAGACTCATTATAGATCGCTTTATATAATCAGGTCCATTACATTTTTTTTTCATGATTCCATGTGTTATTTCATCGTTTTGATGTCTACACTAATATTGTACAATACAAATATAAATATAAAAATAAATAAATAAATAATACAAATATTCTACAATGTAAAAAAGAAAGAAAGAAAAAGCCTTGAATGAGTAGGTGTCCAAACTGTTGACCGGTAGTTTACACCATCCCAGCAGTGCAAAAACTCAGGAAGAAAGTACATTGTCTTGGAAATATAACGTTGCCCTGTGCTTCTCCGATCATGTTCTTCCTAGGCCTATAGCCTATGTTATAAACTGGGTGGTTCGAGCCCTGAATGTTGGTTGGCTGAAAGCCATGGTATATCAGACAAAACATGTATCTTTATGTTCTAATTACGTTGGGAACCAGTTTATAATAGCAATAAGGCACCTCAGGGGTTTGTAGTATATGGCCTATATGCCACAGGTAATGGCTGTATCCAGGCACTTCGTGTTGCGTCGTGCAGAAGAACAGCCCTCAGCCGTGGTATATTGGCCATATACCACACTCACTCCTGCCTTATTGCTTAAGTATAGGCCATAGATCATTTGATTGAGACCATTCTAGACACACTTGATATTGCGCCCCCAGCAGAGAATCATGGATGAGGGGCAGCATCAGGCACACATCGAGATATTATAACCAACTAATTCTCAAACCCTGAGCAATATGACATTTCATCGATTACAGGACCCTCCCCTGGACTAAATAAAAAAATACTAAACCATCCCCCTGACTGAAATTATAAAAGCATTACCCTCCTGATTTTCCTCTGGGTAACAATTGTGTACATTTCGACCGCTCCCTTACATTGATGACTTTTTCGATATCCATTCAGTTTTTCATGTTGATTCAACATCATTATATTACATTTTTGGGATGAAAGGATGTGAAAACAATGTTGAGTCAAACTGTTTTTGCTCAGTGGGTATGGGCAATAATGTAATATGGTAACTGACATTTTTGAAGATGGGATTGTTTGTCTCCACTCTTCTAAGTAAAACATAATTTATATAAATGTTATTTAGAGAGGGGGTGACACAGAATACAATAAGTAGTTAGTAGGAGATTCAGTTATTTTCTGTACTTTCGTCTTTTTGAAATCCCCATGGTCTAATATTGGTTGTCCTGGTGCACAACATTAGTGATGTCACAGATGAGCTGAAACAATATGAAAGGGGTACTTTGAAAGCCTTTGGTTTTCGTCAGTTTAGCGTCACAGAAGTTGGCATTATATAGGGGAAAAAAGAGATGTGTGTTTCCTATCTGAACGTTGCTAGAAGGTACGAAAAATGTCTAGGCTTGACTGTGGTCAAAGCTGTTCTCGCATTCGCGTACACAGAAACGCAAACAGTTGAGCCTTGAGTCACTCCACAGTCACGCCTGCTTGTGTTGTGTTGTTTTGTTGCAAGTGTGAGACTGATCTTTATCTAGCTGCCATACACTGTAGTCCAAGGAAATGTAGTAAGATGGGTAACAGACAGTTTCTCAGTAGTGGAGAGATCTGTGCTGATAATCATGTATGTATGTTCAGAGGCACCTGCTGCCAGTATAGAACAAGCTTTCTTGTGGGAACTAAAGTATTGCTGCAATCGCCCAATTTCTTTTTCCCAATATGCCTCACAGGTGCATAAGCCCCCTAAAGCAGGGTTCCCCAACTGGCAGCCCGTGGTCTTTAATTTGACCCACAGGTGATTTTATTTAGTCCCCCCAAGTTTTCTGAACAAATTTTGTCTACGTGTTTTGGTAAATTGTTGGACACGAAAGACTAAAAACACCAGCATAGAAGCTCCAAGTGGATTTAATTTGGGAAATCTATTCTAAAGTATAAGAGAAATACACTGAACAGGAACACCTTTCTAATATTGTGTTGCACCCCCTTTTGCCCTCAGAACAGCCTCAATTCTTCGGGGCATGGACTCTACAAAGGGTCGAAAGCATTCCACAGGGATGCTGGCCTATGTTGACTCCAAGGCTTCCCACAGTTGTGGCAAGTTGGCTGGATGTACTTTGGGTAGTGGACCATTCCTGGCACCTACTACCATACCCCGTTCAAAAGCACTTAAATATTTTGTCTTGCCAATTCAGCCTCTGAATGGCAAACATACACAACCATGTCGCAATTGTCTCAAGGCTTAAAAATCCTTCTTTAACATATATCCTAAACTTCATCTACACTGATTTGAATTGAATTTAACACGTGACATCAATAAGGGATCATAGATTTCACCTGGATTCACCTTCTCTGTCTTGGAATGTTTTGTACATTCGGTGTATGTGATCGTATACAAAAGTAAGCAAAGTTTGAAATGATTATGTTTTAGTCAAGTATTACTTTTTGGACTTCTTGCGCTAAATGTCCAGTCCACAAATGATTTGTAATTATGTTTGGGCCCCCTGACCATCCGCTAAAGAAAGAATTGGCCACCGGCTGAATCTTGCTAATGATCCCTGCCCTAAAGTGTACCACTGTGGTAGGCCAATAATTACATTGGTTATTTAGCATTCCGTAGATATGTTATCAATATGTCTGGTTTACTAAATATAAACCAAGAGCCAAGGTGTCAAATCAAAAAATTTCAACATGAAACAATTTTGATATTTTTTCCATTGATAATCACAGCAGAGGTTTGGCTCAGAGAAGTGAGAGATTTGCAGTATTGAAGCTTTTGAACGGCCACTATATCAGAGGCCTGCACCTCAGTGCACTTAACATCAACACGTGTACTGAATACGTGATCATCTAATCAACAGATCCTCCATACCCCCCCCCCCCCCAGGTGTCTGCTGCACATCAAAGGGGCAAAGAATGGAATGGTATCTCTATGCCTGAACTTAATTTCATGACTCTGCTGCTGCCTGGCAAGTAACTCTGGTTGATGTGTTGGTGCCATTTGCACCTTAAGGTAAGGTTGGACCACAAAATAGACCCAAAGCCCTAGTTAAGATTCATTATCAAGTTAGTACTATAGTACCTTGACAAGATGTAGTCTAGAACAGAGAAATGACAATTGAATCAATCATACTTTTGAAATGAACATATTTTCGAACAGCAACTGAGAAACCATAATGGACAATAACTTCCAGACGGTTACGCAATGGAAACTTGCTGTATCTTTTGCTTGTTGTGTAACACCACTGAGAAATGTTCCTCTATCTACAATCTATTGTTTTTTCAATGGAAAGTGTGAAGAACTCAGACAACAAAAGGAGATGTTGTCTACTTCAAAGCATGGCATATGTGATAGCTTTGAGGAGGCTTGCGTCTCTCAATAACGAATGCCTTGTCACATCTTGATGTACCGCTTGCCATGCGGAAGCAGAGAAACAGTCTACTATGGCTTGGGTGGCTGGAGTCTTTAACGATTTTTCCGGGCCTTCCTTTCACAACGCCTGATATAGAGGTCCTGATGGCAGGGAGCTCGGCCCCAGTGATGCACTGGGCTGTCCACACCCCCCTCTGTAGCATCATGCGATCGAGGGCGGTGCTGTTGTCATACCAAGCGGTGATGCAGCCAGTCAAGATGCTCTCAATGGTGCAGCTGTAGAACTTTTTGAGGATTAAAGGGCCCATGCCAAACCTTTCCAAACTCCTGAGGGGGAAGAGGCGCCTTCTTCACAACAGCGCGTGTGTGTGGACCATTTTAAGTCCTTAGTGATTTGGACACCGAGGAACTTGAAGCTCTCGACCCGCTCCACTGCTGCCCGTCGATGTGGATGGGGCCTGCCACTTGTGTAGCCTACCTGGAGCTGGCAAATGGATATAAAAAATAGCCTATAACTTCAGTTTATTGTTGTTGTAGCCTTGTGTTATTATGCAATTATTAATGGCCATGTTTAGTTAATGAAATTCAAAGTTATCCATTTTGATCATGGTCACAGTTATATTTAATTTAATATCTGTTCTCTGTAATGAATCTGTTATTCAATTAATTTGTATGGGCTAATAGCAGTAAGGTGAAATAAAAATGTTTATAAAATATAATTTTTTTTGGGGGGGGGGGTCTCTTTTTTTATACTTCAAGGGGTCTTAAAATTCAAAATCAAATAGCAAAATAATCATTGGTATGACCTTCTTAAAACAATTCCATATACAGTGCATTTGGAAAGTATTCAGACCCCTTGACTTTTTCCACATTTTGCTACGTAACAGCCTTTTTCTAAAATGGTTGAAATAGTTTTTCCCCCTCATCAATCTACACACAATACCCCCTAATGACAAAGCAAAAACTGTTTTTTAGAATTTTTTGCAAATGTATTAAAAATAAAAAAAAACATAAGAATTCAGTCCCTTTACTCAGTACTTTGTTGAAGCACCTTTGGCAGTGATTACAGCCTTGAGTCCTCTTGGGTATGACGCTACAAGCTTTGCACACCTGTATTTTGGGAGTTTCTCCCATTCTTCTCTGCAGATCCTCTCAAGATCTGTCAGGTTGGATGGGGAGTGTCTCTGCACAGCTCTTTTCAGGTCTCTCCAGAGATGTTCGATCGGGTTCAAGTCCAAGCTCTGGCTGGCCCACTCAAGGACATTCAGAGACTTGTCCCGAAGCCACTCCTGCGTTGTCTTGGGTGTGTGCTTAGAATCGTTGTCCTGTTGGAAGGTGAACCTTTACCCCAGTCTTCCAGACGTGATGCTAGGCATTCCGGTCAAAGAGTTCAACCTTGGTTTCATCATACCAGAGAATCTAATTTTTCATGGTCTGAGAGTCCTATGGTTGCCTTTTGGCAAACTCCAAGGGGGCTGTCATCTGCCTTTTACTGAAGAGTAGCTTCAATCTGGCCACTACCATAAAGGCCTGATTGATGGAGTGCTGCATAGATGGTTGTCCTTCTGGAAGGTTCTCCCGTCTCCACAGAGGAACTCTAGAGCTCTGTCAGAGTGACCATCTGGTTCCTGTTCACCTCCCTGACCAAGGCCCTTCTCCCCCGATTGCTCAAATTGATCGGGCGGCCAGCTCTAGGAAGACTCTTGGTGGTTCCAAACTTCTTCCATTTAAGAATGATAGAGACCACTGTGTTCTTGGGGACCTTCAATGCTGCAGACATTTTTTGGTTCCCTTCCCAAAATCTGTGCTTCAACACAATCCTGTCTTGGAGCTCTACGGACAATTCCTTCGACCTCATGTTTTTTTTCTTTCTCTGGCGTACATTTTCAACTGTGGGACCTTATATAGACAGATGTGAGCCTTTCCAAATCGTGTCCAATCAATTGAATTTACAACAGATGGACTCCAATCAAGTTGTAGGAACATCTCAAGGGTGATCAATGGAAACAGCATGCACCTGAACTCAATTTCGAGTCTCATAGCAAAAGGTTTGAAAACTGAAATACCTTACCTACATAAGTATTTTTATTTGAATACATTTGTAACGTAACAAAATGTGGAAAACTTCAAGGGGTCTGAATACTTTCCAAAGGCACTGTAGTTTAGTAGAACCCCCCCCCCCCCCCCCCCCGGCGTAGACAGGGTTTAGACTGTTTTCTGCCAAAAATAAGGGGTTAAATACATTTTAAAAAATGGAAGAATATTTCCTGATTATTCTTATATCTCTCAGATATAGGACATACACTTCAGAAAAAACTTCCTTTAGATTTTTTTTCAGGGGGACTATCTGTTGTTCCATGTAGTGAATATGTAGTGAATTTGTTATTCAATGTGTTTGTATGGGCTAACAGCAGTAAGGCCAAAAATATTATTTCATAAAAATATTTTAATACATTTTTTTGATACTTCAAGGGGTCTTCAAATTCTAAATCAAATGGCAAAATTATCCTTGGTATGACCTTCTTAAAACAATTTCATATTGCTTAGTAGAACTCCCCTACCCCAGGGCATAGACAGGGCTTAGAATCTTATGGGTTAATAAATAGCCTATAGTTTATTGTTGTTGTAGCCTTAGAATCTTATGGGCTTAGACAGGGCTTAGAATCTTATGGGTTAATAAATAGCCTATAACTTCAGTTTATTGTTGTTGTAGCCTTGTGTTATTATGCAATTATTAATGGCCATCTTTAGTTGATGAAATTGGAAGTTATCAATTGTGATCATGGTCACAGTTCTATTGCAATTGCTCTGCATGGGTAACACTGCTTCGATGTGGTGGCTGTTGTCGTTGTGTTGCTGGTTCGAGCCCAGGGAGGGGCGAGGAGAGGGACGAAAGCTATACTGTTACACTGGCAATACTAAAGTGACTATAAGAACATCCAATAGACAACAGTTAATTAAATACAAATGGTAGAGAGGGAAATAGTCCTATAATTCCTATAATAACTACAACCTAATACTTCTTACCTGGGAATATTGAATATGTTAAAAGGAACCACCAGCTTTCATATGTTCTCATGTTCTGAGCAAGGAACGTTAACGTTAGCTTTCTTACATAGCACATATTGCACTTTTACTTTCTTCTCCAACACTTTGTTTTTGCATTATTTAAACCAAATTGAACATGTTTCATTATATACTTGAGGCTAAATTGATTTTATTGATGTATTATATTAAGTTAAAATAAGTGTTCATTCAGTA
Source organism: Oncorhynchus kisutch (assembly GCF_002021735.2). Lineage (NCBI taxonomy): Eukaryota > Metazoa > Chordata > Actinopteri > Salmoniformes > Salmonidae > Oncorhynchus > Oncorhynchus kisutch. The sequence continues at coordinate 37,738,066 of NC_034201.2, read as the reverse complement.
TTGTTGTAATTGTCATTATTACAAATACATAAAAAATATTTTTAAAACGTCCGATTTAATCGGTGTCGGCTTTTTTTGGTCCTCCAATAATCGGTCGACCTCTACTCTAGACCCAAACAGTTATAGACCTATATCCATCCTGCCCTGCCTTTTCTAAAATCTTTGAAAGCAAAGTTAACAAACAGATCACCAACCATTTCAAATCCCACCGTATCTTCTCCACTATGCAATCTGGTTTCTGAGCTGGTCATGGGTGCACCTCAGCCACGCTCAAGGTCCTAAACGATATCATAACCGCCATCGATAAAAGACAGTACTGTGCAGCCGTCTTCATCGACCTGGCCAGGGCTTTCGACTCTGTCAATCACCGCATTCTTATCGGCAGACTCAATAGCCTTGGCTTCTCAAATGACTGCCTCACCTGATTCACCAACTACTTCTCAGACAGAGTTCATTGTTTTAAATTGGAGGGCCATGTTGTCCATACCGCTGGCAGTCTCTATGGGGGTAACACAGGGTTCAATTCTCAGGCCGACTTTTTTCTCTGTATATATCAATGATGTCGCTCTTGCTGCTGGTGATTCTCTGATCCACCTCTATGCAGACAACACCATTCTGTGTACATCTGACCCTTCTTTGGACACTGTGCTAACAAACCTCCAAACAAACTTCAATGCCATACAACACTCCTTCCGTGGTCTCCAACTGCTTTTAAATGCTAGTAAAACTAAGTGCATGCTCTTCAACCGATTGTTGCCTGCACCCTCCCGCCCGACTAGCATCACTACTCTGGATGGTTCTGACTTGTGCGGACAACTACAAATACCTAGGTGTCTGGTTAGACAGTAAACTCACATTAAGCATCCCCAATCCAAAATTAAATCAAGAATCGGCTTCCTATTTTACAACAAAGCCTCCTTCACCCATGCTGCCAAACATACCCTCGTAAAACTGACTATCCTACCGATCCTTGACTTTGTCGATGTAATTTACAAAATAGGCTCCAACTCTCTACTCAGCAAACTGGATGTAGTCTATCACAGTGCCATCCGTTTTGTCACCAAAGCCCCATATACTACCCACAACTGTGACCTGTATGCTCTTGTTGACTGGCCCTCACTACATATTCATCGCCAAACCCACTGGCTCCAGGTCATCTATAAGTCTTTGCTAGGTAAACCCCGCATTATCTCAGCTCACTGGTCACCATAGCAACACCCACCCATAGCACGCGCTCCAGCAGGTATATTTCACTGGTCATCTACAAAGCCAACACTTGCTTTGGCCTCCTTTCCTTCCAGTTCTCTGCTGCCAATGACTGGAAAGAATTGCAAAAATCTCTGAAGCTGGAGTCTTATATCACCCTCTCTAACTTTAAGCATCAGCTGTCAGAGCAGTTTACCGATCACTGTACCTGTACACAGCCAATCTGTATATAACACACCCAACTACCTCATCCCCATATTGTTACTTACGCTCTTGGTCTTTTGCACCCCAGTATCTCTACTTGCACATCATCATCTGCACATCCATCACTCCAGTGTTAATGCTAATTTGTAATTATTTTGCCTCTATGGCCTATTTATTGCCTTACCTCCCTACTCTTCTACATTTGCACACACTGTACATACATTTTTCTATTGTATTATTGACTGTATGTTTGTTTATGTGAAACTCTGTTGTTTTTGTCACACTGCTTTGCAGTTGTAAATGAGAACTTGTTCTCATCTGGCTCAACTGGCCTACATAAAAAACATTGTGTATAAACAGAGCCACACGGCAAGATAGGAAGTGCAAGGAGATTAAAAGCGGACTTTGAAATCGTTCAATCAGTCAATTTTCTCTATCTTTGGTTATTCCTGTTTTAAAATATACTTATATTTTGAGAAACATTGGTGGATTTATTCTTAAATGTTTTGGTCAAATTAAATTAACAAATCATTGCATACATTTATATTAAGTACATTTAAATTCAATTCCAATTAAATGGACAATCTTACTGCCCCAGAAGTTGGGGGTCCAAATCTGCCTTCCGCTTGTCCCACTTTCATTCCTTCTCTGTCTCCTGTTTCTAATCTGTCTAAATAAAGCAATTAAAAAGTAAAGGTGGAATTCCACAAAAAAATATTCTCCAAAGACTCTTATCATCAATCAATATTTAGGCAAAAACCATTTGCATTCGTAATTTGATTGTTTTCTAAATACAATTTGATTGTATGATAGACACAGTATGCAAAAAAAATGTTTTCTATGTTTTGATGTTTTCACACTCTAAAAGACACCAATATTCAGATTGAAGAACAATTTCAGAGTACTTCTATTCTGTTTTAGAATAGTTTTTGTGTATCATAACACTTACATTGGGTTTACATTCAGATACCCTCCAAACACCAGATCTCATGTTAGATGCACTACTTTTCATGGTTTCATTACACAATCATGGTGTTTTGAGACTTTCTATTTTTACAGTGTTATAGATAAGAGATCAATCTAGCCTCAATTAATGTTTTCAGTTGTTCTAGTTTAGAAAATCTAGAGAAATAACAGTTGATAACAATCAATAACAGTTGATTGATATACAGTATGTTGGTTAATCTTTTTCTGTCATTGCCAGAGCAAACCTGTAATGTAGCCCTCCATGAAACCATGAAACCACAACAGATTTCATCAAATTTTATTGGTCACATATATTTAGCAGATGTTTTTGCGGGTGTAGAGAAATGCTTGTGTTCCTAACTCCAACAGTGCAGTCGTATCTAACAATTCACAACAACAATACACACATGTAGAAGAATGGATTCAAGAAATATATAAATATTAGATTGAGCAATGTCAGAGTGGGATTGACTAAAATACAGTACAATAGAATACAGTACATACATATGAGATGAGTAAAGCAGTATGTAAACATTATTTAAACATTATTAAAGTGACAAGTGTTCCATTTCGTTTTTGTATTTTTATTTATTTATTTGTATTTTTTATTCTTAGGGGTGGATAGATTGTAGCTTCAATCAATGTGACTGTCAGCATCATTTCCAATCCCCCATATATTTTTGAGGTAAATATACAGTTGAAGTTGCTGCTTCTTCTCTTCTCTTCCTTCCTTCTTCTCTTCCTGTGTACATACACTTAGTTTGGAGTCATTAAAACTCGTTTTTCAACCACTCCACACATTTCTTGTTAACAAACTATAGTTTTGGCAAGTCGGTTAGGACATCTACTTTGTGCATGACACAAGTAATTTTTCCAACAATTATTTACACACAGATTATTCCACTTATAATTCACTGTATCACAATTCCAGTGGGTCAGAAGTTTACATATACTAAGTTGACTGTGCCTTTTAAATAGCTTGTATTTTTTTTCTAAATGATGTCATGGCTTTAGAAGCTTCTGATAGGCTAATTGACGTCATTTGAGACAATTGGAGGTGCACCTGTGGATGTATTTCAAGGCCTACCTTCAAATTCAGTGCCTCTTTGCTTGACACCATGGGGAAATCAAAAGAAATCAGCCAAGACCTCCACAAGTCTGGTTCATCCTTGGGAGCAATTTCCAAATGCCTGAAGGTACCATGTTCATCTGTACAAACAATAGTACGCAAGTATAAACACCACGGAACCACGCAGCTGTCATACCACTCAGGAAGGAGACGCGTTCTGTCTCCTAGAGTTGAACGTACTTTGGTGCGAAAAGTTCAAATCAATCCCAGAAAAACAGCAAAGGACATTTTGAAAATGCTGGAGGAAACTGGTACAAAAGTATCTATATCCACAGTAAAACGAGTCCTATATCGACATAACCTGAAAGGCCACTCAGCAAGGAAGAAGCCACTGCTCCAAAACCGCCATAAAAATGCCAGAATACGGTTTGCAGCTGCACATGGGGACATAGATTGTACTTTTCTGAGAAATGTCCTCTGATCTGACGAAACAAAAATGGAACCGTTTGGCCATATTGACCATCGTTATGTTTGGAGGAAAAAGGGGGAGGCTTACAAGCCGAAGAACACCATCCCAACCGTGAAGCACGGGGGTGGCACCATCATGTTGTGGGGGTGGGGTGCTTTGTTGCAGGAGGGACTGGTGCATTTCAGAAAATAGATGGCGTCATGAGGATGGAAAATTATGTGGATATATTAAAGCAACATCTCAAGACATCAGTCAGGAAGTTAAAGCTTGGTCGCAAATGGGTCTTCCAAATGGACAATGAACCCAAGCATACTTCCAAAGTTGTGGCAAAATGGCTTAAGGACAACAAAGTCAAGGTATTGGAGTGGCCATCACAAAGCCCTGACCTCAATCATGTAGAAAATTTGTGGGCAGAACTGAAAAAGCTTATGCGAGCAAGAAGGCCTACAAACCTGACTCAGTTGCACCAGCTCTGTCAGGAGGAATGGGCCAAAATTCACCCAACTTATTATGGAAGGCTTCCCAAAACGTTTGACCCAAGTTAAGCAATTTAAAGGCAATGCTAGCAAATACTAATTGAGTGTATGTAAACTTCTGACACACTGGGAATGTGATGAAAGAAATAAAAGCTGAAGGAAATAATTCCCTCAACTATTAATCTGGCATTTTATATTCTTAAAATAAAGTGGTGAGCCTAACTGACCTAAAACAGGGAATTTTTACTTGGATTAAATGGCAGGAATTGTGGAAAAACTGAGTTTAAATGTATTTGGCTAAGGTGTACGTAAACTTCCGACTTCAACTGTATGTATATATACACATATATACATACAGTTGATATGTGTGTATATATATATTATTTATTTTATTAAACCTATATATGTGTGTGTGTGTGTGTATGCATGTATGTATATATATGTGTGTGTGTATATATGTATATATAATATATATATATATATATATATACACACACACACATCTGTGTATATCCCCTAATTGGAGTAAACTAATGAACAATAACACTTAGGCTTCTACTTCCAGCTTATACATTTTATGGACACAATCTATTTTACAATAGTTATATTTAGTTTGTTTTTAGTCCTGTTCTTCCTCTATTTCTGATGTCCATCCAGTTTGATTTCTATTTGCCATATATTTGTAACTCTGCTATTTCACAAAAGTTCTGAACCTATATGCATTTTACAGACCCCGTATGTTCTACATGTTTTACCTTGTTATTAGTCCCAACCTTCATCTCCATTCAACCCCTCCCATTTATCTCTTAACAACATCCATATTGGATTTCTATTTGCCATATTTTTTAACTGTGCTGTGATGCTTCACAAAAGTTCTGAACCTTTCTATTCTCATAGTTTCTACAGGTTGTAAATTAAAGATACACATTTTTGCCAAAATAATTATTATATTGTTGATCGATTGACTATGACTTTTCAAATCACCCATTATTGCAATCTGCTGTGTTTGCTCCAGGTAAATGTTGTGATTATTCAGCCATTCCTAGACCTGTGACAAAAAACAAGCTACATATGGACAGTACCGAAATAAATTATCTAATGACTCTGCCTCCTCACAGCAAAATTTGCAGAGCTGGGAAGGTTGTATCCCCCATAACATTTTGCATAATTTAAATTGAAAAGTTCTAAGTTTTGAGTCATTTCATAAACCGTGAGCCATGGAATCTGTAAATCAAGTCTCTTCCCAACTATTGTTGCAATCTATATGGCACAGCTGTCAATTTTTTGGACCTTAAATGAAACTGGTATGTATTTTTATTTATCCCAATTTTGAACCAATTTTGGTCTTTATTGCTGGGCGGCAGGTAGCCTAGTGGTTAGAGCGTTGGACTCGTAACCGAAAAGTCAAATCCCCAAGCTGACATGGTAAAAATCTGTTGTTCTTCCCCTGAACATGGCAGTTAACACAAAAATGTGTTCTTAACTGACTTGCCTAGTTAAATAAATTAAAATGCAGGGATGACAGACAAGTTCCTTACTTTTTCCACTTGCCTCTTCCATTTTTGTGGTAATGCTGTAATTAGTTGGTTGTAATTTTGGGTAGAGCAGACATTTCCATAATATTTGTGTTAGCTGCATGTGTTCCATTATTAAAGTGGCCAGTGATTTCAAGTCCATGTATATAGGGCAGCAGCCTCTAAAGTGCAGTGTAGCGTAAAACCGGGTCGAAGCTGGCTAGTGATGGCTATATAACAGTCTGAGGACCTTGAGATAGAAGCTGTTTTTCAGTCTCTCGGTCCCAGTTTTGACGCACCTGTACTGACTTCACCTTCTGGATGATAGTGGGGTGAACAGACCTTGGCTCGGGTGGTTGATCTCCTTGATATTCTTTTTGGCCTTCCTGTGACATCGGTTCTGTAGGTGTTCTGGAGGGCAGGTAGTTTCCCCCCAGTAATGTGTCGTGCAGACCGCACCACCCTCTGGAGAGCTAGTCTCTCCTCAGCTCTTAGCCAAGAGAGACTGGCATGCATAGTATTTATACTATGCATGCCAGTCTCTCAATGTACAGAACGGCAGGCAGTCTGGGTGGACCCTTTTCAGATCGTCAGTGATGTGATTGCAGAGGAACTTTGCGAGGGTTAACACGCTTAAATGTGTCACACCCTAATTAGTTTCACCTGTCTTTATGCTTGTCTCCACCCCCCTCCAGGTGTTGCCCATCTTCCCCATTATCCCCAGTGTATTTATACCTGGGATCTCTGTTTGTCTGTTGCCAGTTCCTTTTGTTAGTCAAAACTACCAGCATTTTCCCCTTGCTCCTGGCTTTTTCTAGTTCCGGTTTTCTAGTTTTCCCAGTTTTGACCATTCTGCCTGCCCTAGCCCTGTGCCTGCCACTCTGTATCTTGTCACACCACCCTGGATTAAAGACCTCTGCCTGCCCTGACCCCGAGACTGCCTACTATTCTGGGAAGCAGGGAGCCTAGTGGTTAGAGTGTTGGACTAGTAACCGAAAGGGTGCAAGATCAAATCCCCGAGCTGACAAGGTAAAACAAATCTGTTGTTCTGCCACTGAACAAGGCAGTTAACCCACTGTTCCTAGTCCGTCATTGAAAATAAGGTTTTGTTCTTAACTGACTTGCCGAGTTAAACAAAGGTAAGAGGAAAAAAAATCTTGTCACACCACCCTGGATTACTACCCTTGACCTGTCTTTTTGCCTGTTCTAGTAATACACTTTTAATTCGACACTGTCTGCATCTGGGTCTTCTCCTGAAACGTGATAGAATGTCTTATGTTGGCCACGGAGAAGGAGAGCCCACAGTCCTTGGTAGCGGGCCGCGTCGGTGGCACTGTGTTACCCTCAAAGCGGGCGAAGAAGGTGTTTACAGTGGCTTTGCGAAAGTATTCAAACCCTTGGCATTTTTCCTATTTTGTTGCCTTACAACCTGGAATTAAAATAGATTTTGGGGGGGGTTTGATTTACACTACATGCCTACCACTTTGAAGATGCTAAATGTTTTTTTATTGTGAAACAAACAATTAATAATTTTTAAAAAACAGACCATTTGAGCGTGCATAGCTATTCACCTCCTCAAAGTCAATACATTTTGTAGAGCCACCTTTTGCAGCAATTGCAGCTGCAAGTCTCTTGGGGTATGTCTTCATAAGCTTGGCACATCTAGTCACTGGGATTTTTGACCATTCTTCAAGGCAAAACTGCTCCAGCTCCTTCAAGTTGGATGGGTTCCGCTGGTGTACAGCAATCTTTAAGTCATACCACAGATTCTCATTTGGATTGAGGTCTGAGCTTTGCCGAAGCCATTCCAAGACATTTAAATGTTTCCCCTTAAACCACTCGAGTGTTACTTTAGCAGTGTGCTTAGGGTCATGGTCCTGCTGGAAGACTGAAACAGGTTTTCCCTCAAGAATTTCCCTGTATTTAGCGCCATCCATCAATCCTTAAATTCTGACCAGTTTCCCAGTCCCTGCCGATGAAATGCTGCCACCACCATGCTTCACTGTGGGGATGGTGTTCTCGGGGTGATGGAGGTGTTGGATTTGCGCCAGACATAGCTTTTTCCTTGATGGCCAAAAAGCTCAATTTAAGTCTCATCTGACCAGAGTACTTTCTTCCATTTGTTTGGGGAGTCTCCCACATGCCTTTTTTTCTTTATGCAATGGCTTTTTTCTGGCCATTCTTCTGTAAAGCCCAGCTCTGTGAAGTGTACAGCTTAAAGTGCTCCTATGGAGAGATACTCCGATCCCCACTATGGTGCCTTGCAGCTCCTTCAGGGTTATCTTTGGTCTGTTTGTTGCCTCTCTGATTAATGCCCTCTGCCTGGTCCGTGAGTTTTGGTGGACAGGCCCTCTCTTGGCAGGTCTGTTGTGGTGCCAAATTCTTTCCATATTTTAATAATGGATTTAATGGTGCTCCGAGGGATGCTCAAAGTTTTGGATATTTTTGTATAACCCAACCCTGATCTGTACTTCTCCACAACTTTGTCCCTGACCTGTTTGGAGAACTCCTTGGTCTTCATAGTGCCGCTTGCTTGGTGGTGCCCCTTGCTTAGTGGCGTTGCAGACTCTGGGGCGTTTCAAAACAGGTGTATGTATACTGAAATCATGTGACAGATCATGTGACACTTAGATAGCACACAGGTGGACTTTATTTAACTAATTATGTGACTTCTGAAGGTAATTGGTTGCACCAGATCTTATTTAGGGGCTTCAAAGGGGGTGAATACATATCACTTTTCCGTTTATATTTTTTAGAATTTTTTGAAATAAGTTATTGTTTTTCGTTTTCACTTGGACTATTATGTGTATGTCCATTACATGAAATCCAAATAAAAATCCATTTAAATTACAGGTTGTAATGCAACAAAATAGGAAAAACGCCAAGGGGGATGAATACTTTTGCAAGGCACTGTAGCTTGTCCAGAAGCAAAAAGAACAGCCGCGACGTGGCTGGTTTTCTTTTTGTAATCCCTGCCACATACGTCTTGAATTGCGACTCCACTTTGTCTCTGTACTGACGTTTTGCCTGTTTGATTGTGTAGCGCTTCCAGGGTGACTTCACTGTAAATTAAATGTAGCCGACCAGGCCTGGGAGAATGTTTGTTCCCAGGATTTATCCACAACTAGATGATATACTGTGAGAAGCAGCCTGTTCAAATCTATTTCTCACACATACAAACTCTCACCAAACTCTCTCTCCCAAATACATGAGTAAGTATGGTTTAGGGTTGGGTTTCGCTTGTCATTACAGGGACAGAGTTAGTTGACTATGAATCACCTTGTTCAGGGGTCATTGTTTATTTTCTGCAAGGATATAACTACCAGACTATCATCACAACATCGTCCTGCAGCTTCCTGTGTAATACTGTAGCTTCCTGTGTAATACTGTAGCTTCCTGTGTAATACTGTAGCTTCCTGTGTAATACTGTAGCTTCCTGTATAATACAGCAGCTTCCCATGTAATACAGAAGCTTCCTGTGTAATACAGTCGCTTCCTGTGTAATACAGTAGCTTCCTGTGTAATACAGTAGCTTATCTCCTGATAGTATTTCCATGTAATAACATTATCCAGGGTGAAGAGAAATCTCAGCTGCATGAATCCAGATGTCCTAAAAGGGAAAATACAGTGTGAGAATTTTAAATGTAATCAATTACTTTAAGAAATATACATTTAGCAATAGGTATCAGTGTGCATCATACCCATGCCTGTTTGGTTATAAAAAGAGGGTGAAACAGTTCAGCACCAATTGGGACATCCAATCTCTGTTTTCAGTCTCTGAATCAAGTCAAAACCATCAAAGCTTGAGGTTTAGGATTCCAAAGCCGGTTCAATCTCAGAACGTTTCCCACAGCCTTTCATGGGTTGCCAAACATTTATTTGTTTTGGATTGGTTTAATTAACCCCGCCTTTCCCAGTTTCACACAGACTAGCCCCAGCCGCAGTGAAATGATTACAAGGCCCTCCCTCATAAATCCAGCTCAATGACCGTATTGTCCGATAAACAACGGCAAAATATTTAATATCACTGGATAATATTTTGTTTTTGTTTTACAAGTAAATCAATCGCCAACTGAGCTGACAGTTCTCATTAGTACATGCCTACATACACTACATGGCCATAAGAATGTGAAGGCTCGTCCAACATCTCATTCCAAAATAATGGGCATTAATATAGAGTTGGTCCCCCCTTTGCTCCAATAACAACCTCCACTCTTCTGGGAAGGCTTTCCACGAGATGTTGGAAAATTGCTGCCATAACAACCTCCACTCTTCTGGGAAGGCTTTCCACGAGATGTTGGAACATTGCTGCTGCGACTTGCTTTCATTCAGCCACAAGAGCATTAGTGAGGTCGGGCACTGATGTTGGGCGATTAGGTCTGGCTCGCAGTCTGAGTTCCAATTCATCCCAAAGGTGTTTGATTGGGTTGAGGTCAGGGCTCTGTGCAGACCAGTCAAGTTCCCAACCTGTTGCCACAAAGTTGGAAGCACAGAATTGTCTACAATGTCATTGTATGCTGTAGAGTTAAGATTTCCCTTCACTGGAACGAAGGGGCCTAGTGCGAACTATGAAAAACCGCCCCAGTCCTTTACTCATCCACCAAACTTTACAGTTGGCACTATGCATTCAGGGAGGTAGTGTTCTCCTGGCATCCACCAAACCCAGATTCGTCCGTCGGACTGCCAGATGGTGAAGCGTGATTCATCACTCCAGATAACTTGTTTCCACTGCTCCAGAGTCCAATGGTGGTGAGCTTTATACCACTCCAACCGACGCTTGGCATTGCGCATGATGATTTTAGGCTTGTGTGTGGCTGCTCGGCCATGGAAACGCATTTCATGAAGCTCCCGACGAACAGTTCATGTGCTGACGTTGCTTCCAGAGGCAGTTTGGAACTCTGTTGTGAGTGTTGCAACCGAGGACAGAAGATTTTTACACACTACGCGCTTCAGCACTCTGCAGTCCCGTTCTGTGAGCTTATGTGGCCTACCACTTCGCGGCTGAGCCGTTGTTGCTCCTATACGTTTCCACTTCACAATAACAGCACTTACAGTTGACCGGGGCAGCTCTAGCGGGAGCAGAAATTTTATGAACTGACTTGTTGGAAAGGTGGCATCCTATGACGGTGCCACGTTGAAAGTCACTGAGCTCTTCAGTACGGACCATTCTACTGCCAATGTTTGTCTATGGAGATTGCTTGATTTTATACACCTGTCAGCAACAGGTATGGCTGAAATAGCCAAATCCACAAATTTGAAGGGGTGTCCACATACTTATGTATATATAGTGTACCATTGGTGTCACTGTGGCAAAATTATAATGATCTCTTTACTGTTCTCATCAATTGAAAAAATTTATTAGACATGATGAAATTATGAATTATAGATGTTTTCTTTGAGGGGGAAATTTGGATATGATTTCATGTACAAAGTGCATGATTTAAGTGTCTTGGTAATAGACAACTAATCAAATACCACAGACGGTTGTCATTACATTATTGTCTTGAAAAGTAGTTCACCATCGAGAAAATAAGTTGCGGGATCGAAAATGAAGGCAGACTCATCGAATTAAAGCATAATTCTTCTGGCGTCAGTATTTTTTCACTTGACAGATGTCATGATAAAAATGATGTGCGAGTATGTAATATATTAGTGCTCCAACCATAGTAAAATGTCTCATGAATCCAGTGGTTTTCTATTTCATACTATATCTTCTTCCATGGGTTAAAATACATCTGTTGCAGGGAATTTGGATCAATCCCAGACTGGACCAAATCATTTTTCTAAGTGTTGTAAAATGAGTGATGTGACTTCTGATATAGCACTATAGGACATGCTAGTTCATTTTGAGAGAATGTTCCTTAAACCTCTAGAATTCTCTGGCAGTGACACAGACAAGAACAATTATAATTAAGACTGTAAAGTACTGATCTGATTCTAAGTAATTATACCACAAATTTAAAAAACAGAACAAATCACATATTTTCGTTAGAAACCTTGATCAGATTTGCCAAAACATTTGCATGTACAGGAATTTGACTTGGTGAAATGGTGCTGTGACGGAGTTACAGACAGAAAATAGACAGGTATGGTGAAGTTGAAAGTTGGCATTGTGCTCTCTGAGTCTGAGCTGGGATTTTACAGTCAGATAAAGGGGCAAAAATCATGTTTGTCCACCGATAGACAAGACCAGACTGGCCCTGAAGGTCACTGTAGAACAACTGCTTCCACTAATTCCCTTCTTATTCCTCAAGGGGTCAGCCTTAGTCACTTTGCTAAGTCCTTGGTCCTATGAATTATCTTACTGGCCAATTCCACACAGTACATTGGTAAAGAAAAGTGTCCCGCAGTTCTGTAAGAAGCAGTGGAAAATAGTGTTTCTTGCATAAACTCATAAATTGGTTGACATGTTGTTGCATGTTGTTGTTGTTGTTGTTGCAATGGTGTAATCCGTATAATTACTGTGTAAATAATATTTAATAAAAAAAGCAGTGGTGTAAAAAGTACCCAATTGTCATACTTGAGTAAAAGTAAAGATACCTTAATAGAAAATGACTCAAGTAAAAGTGAAAGTCACCCAGTAAAATACTACTTGAGTAAAAGTCTAAAAGTATTTGGTTTTAAATATACGTAAGTATCAAAAGTAAATGTAATTGCTGAAATATACTTAAGAATTGAAAGTAAAAGTACAAATCATTTAAAATTACTTATATTAAGCAAACCAGACGGCAACATTTTCTTGTTTTTTAATTTACGGATAGTCAGGGTCACACTCCAACACTCAGAGATAATTTACAAATGATGCATGTGTATTTAGTGAGTCCGCCAGATCAGAGGCAGTAGGGATGACCAGGGATGTTCTCTTGATAAGTGCATGAATTTGACAATTTTCCTGTCTTGCCAAGCATTCAAAATGTAAGTAATTTTGGGTGTCAGAGAAAATGTATAGAGTAAAAAGTATATTATTTTCTTCAGAAATGTAGTAAAGTAAAAGTTGTCAAAAATATAAAAAGTAAAGTACAGATACCCCAAAAAATGACTTAAGTAAAAATACTTGAAAGTACTACTTAAGTACTTTACACCACTGTATGAAAGTGCTCTTGTTAGCCTACATGCATTAGTACCATTGACACACTGTCCCATGTGCAGTATATGTAGCTACAGAGCTTTCGTTTTCATCACACATCTCACCATTATTTACTTAACCATCACACCACAATTTGATTGAGTGGTTGGGTTAAATGCGGAAGACGCATTACAGTTGAATGCATTCAGTTGTACAACTGATTAGGTATCCCCTCTTCCCTTGACCTTTTTGTCCCTGAGTGAGAAGTTAAGTCTGATCCTCGGCTTTCACCACTCCTCAGGCAACCAATTAGCAACAGCTCTCTAAATATTTTCCTTTTATTTCCATGGATTTTGCCAGCTTGTAAAAAAGTCTGGGATGATTTTTTTTTCTGTGTGACACTCCCCACTTTTGACCTTGGCTTCAGAGAGGCTGTTTGGCTCTCATAATGCTTAGAAATTCACAAGATCAGACATAGGAGTTTTTGCTGTGTTCTTTATTATCCTGGCGCTTGTAATAGTCTTACCACATTTTCTATCCTCCATTCACTTGTGAAGGCTGCTGGTGCTGCTGGGATTAAGAGCTGAAAATCCATCCATTTATTAATGTTGATGCTATTGTTCTTTTATGAATGGTTCATATGCATTGCTTCTTGTGATACACAAAAACTGTTTAGAGCAAAGGGGCCATGTAATAAGATTTTCTCAATCTACGACTGTATTTATTTTTTCAAACACTACAAATCTACAAATCTCACTGCACCCTCATATGACATGTCTTGAAATATGCAGACAGAAGGATTAAAAGTAATTTTAAAATACTTTTGACAGCCAATTTTCTAACTCCGTCCATAACGTTTGGACTTTATAGCATTCCCAGAAGGCATGGATTATTGAGCAATTGTTAGTTTTGCACTTAAGACATGACTCTGTCATTGTGATGTACATTTTGTGGATGTTGTCTATTGTATAATAAATTCTACACATACAGTACCAGTCAAAAGTTTGGACACACCTACTCATTCAATGGTTTTTCTTTGTTTGTACTATTTTCTACATTGTAGAGTAATAGTGAAGACATCAAAACTATGAAATAACACATATGGAATCCTGTAGTAACCCAAAAAGTGTTAAACAAATAAAAATATTTGTTATATTTGATATTCTTCAAAGTAGCAACCCTTGCCTTGATGACAGCTTTGCACACTCTTGGCATTCTATCAACCAGCTTCACCTGGAATGCTTTTCCAACAGTCTTGAAGGAGTTCCCACATATGCTGAGCACTTGTTGGCTGCTTTTCCTTCACTCTGTGGTCCAACTCATCCCAAACCATCTCAATTGGGTTGAGGTTGAGTGATTGTGGAGGCCAGGTCATCTGATGCAGCGCTCCATCACTCTCCATATTGGTCAAATAGCCTTTACACAGCCTGGAGGTGTGTTGGGTCATTGTCCTGCTGAAAACAATGATAGTCCCACAATGCGCAAACCAGATGGGATGGCGTATTGCTGCAGATTGCTGTGGTAGCCATGCTGGTTAAGTGTGCCCTGAATTCTAAATAAATCACAGACAGTGTCACCAGAAAAGCACCCCCACACCATCACACCTCCTCCTCCACGTGTCACGGTGGGAACTACACATGCGGAGATCATCCGTTCACCTGCTCTGCATATCACAAAGACACGGCGGTTGGAATTGAAAATATAACATTTGGACTCATCAGAACAAAGGACAGCTTTCCACTGGTCTAATGTCCATTGCTCATGTTTCTTGGCCCAAGCAAGTCTCTTCCTTTAGTAGTGGTGTCTTTGCTGCAATTCGACCATGAAGGCCTGATTCACGCAGTCGCCTCTGAACAGTTGATGTTAAGATGTGTCTGTTTCTTGAACTCTGTGAAGCATTTATTTGGGCTGCAATTTCTGAGGCTGGTAACTCTAATGAACTTATCCTCTGCAGCAGAGGTAACTCTCGGTCTTCCTTTCCTGTGGCGGTCCCCATGAGAGCCAGTTTCATCATAGCGATTGCTGGTTTTGCGACTGCACATGAAGAAACTTTCAAAGTTCTTAATTTTCCGGATTGACTGACCTTCATGTCTAAAACTATTGATGGACATTTGTTTATTTAAGCTGTTCTTAGCCCTATTTGGTAAAAGACCATCTTCTGTATACCACCCCTACCTTGTCACAACACAACTGATTGGCTCAAACGCATTAAGAAGGAAAGAAATTCCACAAATGAACTTTTAAGAAGGCACACCTGATATTTGAAATGCATTCCAGGTGACTACCTCATGAAGCTGGTTGAGAGAATGCCAAGAGGGTGCAAAGCTATCATCAAGGCAAAGGGTGGCTACTTTGAAGGATCAAATATAACATATTTTGATTTGTTTAAATCAAAATCCTCCGACACATTGGTGTGGCTGGCTTCCGGGTTAGGCGGGCATTGTGTCAAGAAGCAGTGTGGCTTGCAGCGTGGCTCCATTGTGTTTCGGAGGACACATGGCTCTCGACCTTCGCCTCTCCCGAATCAGTATGGAAGTTGCAGCGATGGGACAAGACTGTAACTACCAATTGGGGAGAAAAAGGGGCAATAAATTATTATTTTTAAATGTAGTGAAGTAAAAGCGGGTCAAAAATATAAATAGCAAAGTGAAGTACAGTTACCCAAAATAAACTACTTTATTTTATACTTTAAAGTATTTTTTACTAATGTACTTTACACCACTGATTCTAAGTAGTTGATAGTTTTGTGGTCCACTTAAAGGATTACTGTATATAATGAGTTATTCTTTTCATTTTATTCTGCAAAAAGTTTTTGCAAGGGGGGCATTGCATTTTCAATATTGGTCAGGTATATCAGGAGATTATTGGCAAATAAGTTTAGTTTATATTCATGTTTACCAATACTGATACCTGTTACGTTTGGGTCCTGTCTAATTCTTTCTTCAAGCAGTTATTTGCCAGTGCAAACAGGAGGGGGAGAGAGGACATCCCTGTGTTGTGCCCCTTTTAAAGCAATTTAATCAGATAATGTACAGTATTACGTGTGTATATCTTTTCTTTATGATATTTATATATTTTTATTAAATGTATTATTCCAGTTAGAAAGTTGAAGGCTTCCAAAGTTTTGAATAGAAAAGGACATTCATGACAGTTGAAGGCCTTTTTGGGATCAACAGGTATTATTTATGAATCTATATCTAATGTATTATACTGAAACATATTCTTGTATTTGTTTGTACAGTAAGTGTCTATTTTTTTATAAACTCTGTTTGATTGATATGTATCAAGTTTGGTAAGACTTTTGCCATTCTATTGCTTATGAGCTTTGTTATTATTATATATAATTTCCTCTATTTCCTTTCATGTTGATTGATGCTCATGTATGATCTTTGTGGATGTCTTGTCTTAAAGCGAGACCCTGTGAACAGGAGTCTCATGGGCATGTCCACATGAGGATATGCATGTGGCCTGCCAAGTTTTCTCATTAGCCTAAAGCAGGAATAATAGCACTCAGTCTGAACATACTTACACAAACTGCTTTCCTGCCTGTCTGCACCTTGGCAGGTATCAATTGGTGGCTTCTGTATGGGTCTTGTGAAACATTGGTACCCAGATCATCGATGCATGTATGTTTGTGCATTCTAGGAACATGGGACCAAATACTAAACCTTTTCTCTATTTATTTATAAGAATCTTTAGGGGTGTCAATATTTTTGGGGGGGACAATAATATTTGTTTTATAACTTGTTAAATACAATTTCTCAGAGAAAATATTTTATTAGTATAAATAATAATTTGTATAAAACATTTTTGGAGTATGCAATATAGCTCAGTATTTGAATTATTTATTTTATACAGTCCTTATTGCTCTTCTTTATCAAGGGTGTCAATAATTTCGGGGCCCACTGTACATGCATGTGTGCCTAAGTCCTGCCACCCCCTTGATACATGGATACATGGCTACGCACATACACATTTCAAACCTAAACAATGATCCATCATGAGAATCCACATCCTCTACTCGGCCACATCAGCCCACTAACAGCGGAAAAACTGATCCCGGAATCTGCTGTTAACTGTCAACTCAAAACTTCAACTCGCCCACTCACCACTAGAAAGCGACCACTGTGAATGCACACATTTAATAGCTGTGCCATCAGACTAAAGGAAGCCCTGGTTACTGATCTTTCTCTATCTAACATTCATTTTTTTCACTCTCCAAACCAATAAAAAGAAACACAACAATGGCAGAATTGTAACTGTAATTATCTTGTTCATTGTGATGTACTGTATTGAGGTGCCTTTCTTAGTGACGTCATATTCATATCCATACAGTTTCATAAGCTGAAGTAATAACAAAAGTACATTTGTGTGTGTGTGTGTGTGTGTGTGTGTGTGTGTGTGTGTGTGTGTGTGTGTGTGTGTGTGTGTGTGCACGCTTGTGTGTGTTTTGTACAATTGTATATTAAGCCATATAAGTACATTGTAATAACTATGCAGTATAAAAGTGCATATGTTAGTTTGTTCGCACCGTACCGCTCCTGCCACTCTATTAACTTGCTGAAGTACCCTCATTCCTCTTGGATTTCCTGTCACATGCCTTCAACCCCTCCCATTTATGGTCTAACTGGGGCAGGGAGTCAGGGAGGCCTCAGGCATCAGCCTTCAGCTGCCCACTGCTGTGGTCAGACCCTGCTGCCTTCCCACCAAGGTTCTCACGCTAGTCTACCTATGGAAGTGCAGTGCTCCAGTGCTCAGACCACAGACACACACATCGCACACAAGTCATACACACACACACACACACACACAAAGTCAATCATACACACAAATGCATGCATATATCCACACACACACACACACACACAAATATGACACAAGGTCATACAGAAAAACACACACACATGCAGATGCTTGCACACACACACATATAGAGGCACAGTCTCTCTTTATGTGAGAGACTGCGCCTGGATAAAAACCTCATCAGGGAGATAGTTACTCAACCACAGCAGACCTTGCTGGACTGTGGTAACAACCAACCAATATCAGCAAAACCGCTAATATCAAGTTAGGTACAGAGGCGGGGCTGGGCTGCCTCACTCACTGTAGCACAAATCCAAGCTAAAACTTGCTTTTGCATGTCAATGACTTTAGGGTTACACTCGAATACAATTGTGAAGTTGTGTGGTGATGCCAAATAAGGTTGCACTGTTTTAAATAATTGCACCGTGGACATGTTGGCGTAAGATCAACAAGCAATGGAATAAAGTCAATGAGTTAAAAAGTTGCAGTAAAAAAAAATATCTTTCCACTGAAGCAACCTGCTACCTTGTGGTGCATCTTGAACAAACAGACATCATTGTTTCAATCTAGTGTATCTCTAAATAGCAGGCACGTTCCAACTCAGGGGCAGGGGAAAAGAGTACATTTGTTTCTACAGTTATTTCTTTGAGTGCATGTGTACTTGCATCTGTGTGTAAGTGTGTTTGTATGTGCATCTGTGTGTGTGTGTGCCTTAATGAGTGTGTGTGTGCACACGCACGCCTGTGTGTGTGGAAGAAGCGAGGAGTGAATGGCTTGGCTCCACATCAAAGGTCCCTGCAAGTCTCTGCATTAACGAAGCCCTTTGTTTCCTGCCTCACAGATTACAACAGGTTTCTCCCTCCACTGCCAAGGTTCAGTCTCTGCTTGGGAGGGGAGGGCACAGTAACCTCAGGACCAAGGCCTTGTCCTCAGTAACAGACAACACTACAGCCCTGTTGGGTAGGAGCTTTGGGCCAGTAACCGAAAGTTTGACGAGGTAAAAATCAGTCGTTCTGCCCCTGAGTTAACACACTGTTCCATGGGCGCCGAAAACGTGGATGTGGATTAAGGCAGCCCTCCGGACCTCTCTTATTCAGAGGGGTTGGGTTAAATGCGGAAGACACATTTCAGTTGAATGCCTTCAATTGTACAACTGACTAGGTATCCACCTTTCCATACAGCCCTGACTACAGAGTAGGGGAGGGCTAGGGTAGAACAGTCATCACAATACCCCACTCATGGGCCCTGGTCAAAAGTAGTGCACTATATAGGAAATAGAATGCCATTTGGGATGCAACATTTGTCTCTGTATGGTAGGTCCCATCAGAGAGCATTTTTTTATGTGCCAGTCCAGCTCTTTTAACTAACAACTTTAAAAGCACATGAGCTAAAGCAGTTGTGAGAGAAGATGGACCCTTTCCAATAATGGTTTGCCACTTTCTTCTCCTTAATACACTCATTCCCTTACTCAAAATGAGGCACAAGGTTAACTTACTTTTTACTTAGCAATTGACCTCCTTTTAACTTAAATGTACCATTCAAAGTAACCTAGCTTTATTTAACCTTCATAGAAACAAGTGCACATTGCAGAATCACTATTACATTTCTAATGTCTCCTTTCTGCTGTGCTTATTATCCTCAGTTTGACTCTGCCTCACAACGCACTCAGAGGGGACACATCAATTATGTAGACCTCAGAGATGTATTCAAATAGTGTTTGTGTGAAAGTCCTAGATAATTATAGAGGAGATAACAGACAGAAATGCCTTTTTACATATTTTTCATCAAACTCCAGTTTAGAAGGAGAAAGAACCTTCCAGGTCAAATATATGATGTGTCCCAAATTGCACCCTATGCCCTTTATAGCAGGGTTGGGGTCAATTCCATTTCAATTCCAATCATTCAGGACGTACACTGAAATTACAATTATCTTCAATGCTTTTTAAATTAGGAATTGCAATTTGCATTAGGCCTACTTTCTAAATTGACTGGAATTCAAATGGAATGGACTCCAACCCTGCTTCATAGCATACTTTATAGCATTTTGTTATTTAACCTTTATTTAAACAGGGAGTCACATGAGATTAAAAATATATTTTACAAAAGAGCCCTGTATACATTACAATAAAAACAGAATAATAAAACATACACATATATGTGTATATAAAAAATAGAATTGTTTTGTATATAATTATACAAAGGCTCGGCTATGAAAAGCCAATTGACATTTACTCCTGAGGTGCTGACCTGTTGCACCTTCTACAACCACTGTGATTATTATTATTATTTGACCCTGCTGGTCATCTATGAACGTTTGAACATCTTGGCCATGTTCTGTTATAATCTCTACCCGGCACAGCCAGAAAAGGAGTGGCCACCCCTCAGAGCCTGGTTCCGCTCTAGGTTTCTTCCTAGGTTCTGGCCTTTCTGGGGAGTTTTCCCTAGCCACCGTGCTTCTACACTTGCAATGCTTGCTGTTTGGGGTTTTACGCTGGGTTTCTGTATAGAACGTTGTGACATCAGCTGGTGTAAAAAGGGCTTTATAAATACATCTGATTGATTGATTGATTGATACAATTCAGCACACAATAGCAAAATAAATATATTTAATAAAAGCAATCACATTCGTCTACATAGAGGTCCGTAATCAATAATGTGAACTGTCTCAGTGACACCAGTACATCTAGCTGCAGTGAACTCTGCAGATTGTTCCACAAATTAGGGGCATAAAAACAAAACGCAGATTTCCCCAAATCTGTGGAGACTGAAGGAATCTCTAGTGTTATCCATTCCTGGGAACAGGTTTGGTAACTGAGGATTCTAAACTTCATTAATGAAGTTACATATGGAGGCAGTTTCTGTCAGATTGCTTTGGAAATAAATCAAAGAGAATGCAACTCTCTTCTTACAGACAGAGAGGTCCATCCCACATTTTTATACAGACTACAATGATGAGTCCTAAAATTGTCCCTTGTGATAAAACATATTGCGGAATGGTAGACTGTGTCCAAGGGTTTCAAAACGCATGCATGTAAACAACATCACTAAAATACTATACAGGGAGAAGCGTTGTTTGACAATCTTTCTCCTATTTTCAATACTGAGGCATGATTTATTTCAATATTAAAAAACAATCTTGGATATTAGCTTCTTAGTCACATTTTCTATATGCTTTACGAAGGACAACTTCTCATCAATCCAGACACCCAGGTACTTATATTGAGAAACAAGCTCAATTTGGGCTCCATTTGAAGTGCAAATATGCAGGTCCTCAGGGTCAACATTTCGTGACCTAGAGAACAGCATGAGCTTGGTTTTACTTGCATTTAACACTCATTTAAGATCTGTCAGTGATTTCAGAATTGAATCAAAGTCATGCTGAGGTGGCACAGGAATACAAAACTGTGTCATCTGCATAGAGATGAATGTTACAAGTATCAACAGTGTTTCCTATGTCATTAATATACAATGTGAACAATAATGGACCCAAAATTGAACCCTGAGTAACATCTTTTTGAATCTCAAGAAATTCGGATTTAACCCCATCTGTTAAGATGGCCTGAGTTCTGTCGCTAAGATAATTCAAAAAAAATAAAAAGATCATTCTGAAACTATAAACAGGCTGTATATCCCAGGCCTATTTTTGATAACTTCTTCAGCAAAACAAAATGATCAACAGTGTCGAACACCTTTGACAGGTCAATAAACAAGGCAGCACAGCTCTTTTTAGCATCCAAGGCATTGCCAAGATCATTAACAACTAGCGTGGTTGTTGTGGTAGTACTATGCCCAGGCATAAACCCTGATTGGTTTATATTAAAAATACAGTTATCAGATTAAAAGGAACGAAGTTGTACATTATCAAAGGATTCAAGAATCTTAGCTAAAGAAGGTTGTCTAGTAATGGAGTGATAGTTGTCAAGATCATTTGTATCCCTTATGGAGTGGCCGCATATATACGGATTTCCATGCTTTTGGAATACTTCCTGATAACAATGTTAATTAAAATGTGGGCTAGCGAGGCAGCAATAAAGGGATCTGCACACTAAAGCAGACCAGACTCCAAATGATCAGCCCCTGTGGATTTTTTTGTCTAATGTTAGCAAAGCATTCAGGACTTCTTCATCAGTGAATTTCCGAAAACAAAACTCCTGACCAGCATTTTCAGTAACATTCAATAGAGTAGACAAACTACTATTTTCACGAGCTGGCGTTGAAATACATTCAAATATATAGCCCGCAGAGATCAAATTAAATGCATTAATAATATAAATTTTGTCAGTAATAGTGCCTGAATCTAAATTCATTTATTGGGGGAGAGAAGAGGAGACAACCCTTCAGTGACGTAGCAGCTTTCCAAAATGTAGCTGTGTTCCCTGTACATTCAGATAGTGTATTAACATCATCCGATTTTGCTTTTTTAACTAGTTTTACACACAGATTTCTCAATTGCCTGAAAGACTGCCAGTCTGGGCATGAGTCTGTGAAACTAGCTTTGGCCCAGGCAGCATCTCTGTTGTGTATGACTTCAGATACAGTAGCTCTGGACTGAACCAAAGGCAAGACCTATTTTTTAATTCTCCATTTTTTAAAGGGAGCATGTTAATCTACAATACAATTGAAAACATTTGAGAAGTGGTTCAGAGCCAACTCTGGGTCAGGTATAGATGCAATACAATTGAAAACATTTGAGAAGTGGTTCAGAGCCAACTCTGGGTCAGGTATAGATGCAATACAATTGAAAACATTTGAGAAGTGGTTCAGAGCCACTCTGTGTCAGGTATAGATGCAATACAATCAAAGTCACCAAAACAAAGGACACAAAAAACAGCCTGTTAATTTAAATGTTTAAAATTGATAAAACGAGGTTTGGATCTAGGCATCCGTATATCCCTGACACATGCAATGGGACAGTGGTCACTAATATCCAAAGAAAATTAGGGTGTGTGTTAAATGCGGAATACACATTTCAGTTGAATACATTCAGTTCGACAACTGAATACCCCCCCTTCTCTGGAGTATTTGTAAATATGAGGTCAATCAAAGTCGATTTCATAGGGTCCTTTAAGTTTGGACGAGTAGGCTTTGTAATCAGCTGGGACAAATTTAGATTAGTACAAATATCCTTTAAACAGTCAACAGCCTACGTTCCCCATGCAAGATTAAAATCTCCAGCGATCAACACCTCTGGGGTAGTAAAAATGGCAATTAAATCAGTGAGTTCGTTTAGTACACACTTCTTGGAGGAGGGTGGACGATAGATTCCTATAACTGTTATTTTTGAGTTTGAACCGAGCTGAAGACTTAAAGCCAACAATTCAAATAGTTTAGGACTGGATGTAGCCTTTAACAGAGACACAGAAATAAGATTCTTTGTGTAAATAGCAACACTACTCCCTTTTCCTTTCCTATCAACCCTAAACACATTGTAACCATCCATAGCAACATCAGAGTCCAGGGTTTATCAGTTAACCAGGTTTCAGATCAAATACAAATATCAGGGTCTGCCTGAGAGAAGCATTATCCATTATCCATTTTTAGGTAATAAACTACGAATGTTAAGATGTAAAAATGTCAAACCTTTTTCAATACAAGTCAGATTACATTTGAGATTTCAGAACAACAGGAGACTCAAAGATTGGATTATACCTATTAGGAAAAGAAAACAAAGTAGGAATAGCAATTCCATTTCTCCATTTAACACCGTTAGACATGCCACCACTTTCAGATACAACATGTGGAACTCTCATAGTGACCAAAGACGGACTTAAATGTAATGTTAATATTGTCCTCACATCAATTTAGTTGACCAAGAACCTTTCCCATGTTCAACGACAACAGCTATAAGAAATAGTAACCTCACACATCTGATGAATTACTCTCATTTACAGGGTTTCACATTTAAGGGCTCTTCATATTTGTTGAATGATGGAATCCTTCATGGGGAAAAGATATATAAAATTAGACTGTCGAAAAGATTTGCTAAGGTTCAGTATTGCACATTGGACGCTGCTTGAGAGAACATGTTTTTGGTTGGAGGGAAACTACCAATAAAACGCACACAAGTGGTTCCAGTTAAGAGCTGTTCCCTTCGATGTGGCGTAGCCTCAATGAAAGGATATGATTTAATTACTTTGCTGCTTTAATGTGCCTGAAGTTTATTTAGAAAGCAGAGTATATAATTTGTTTTATAGGAACTGCAATTTATCATTTGTGCTGTAATCTGTACAAAAGAGAGTGGTTTCCCTTGCAAATGATTAAGAAACGGAAAAAGAATTTCTAAAAACCAAAGTTCTCACTTGAAATCATTCCATGATTCCAATTGTTCAGGCTTAGTGATATCTGAGAAGGAAAATGCATATCTGAGACGCCAATGCACCAACATGTATAGCAAACAGGTTTAACTTCGGTGGAACTCGATAAATGTTGCAAGATTCCACATCATGTGTACAACATCACCCCCAGACATAGTTCTGTCTTACAAACTTGATCTGAGTTCAACCCGTTGACATTATAGTAACTACTTATGTGCCATTAATATTTGCATTGGGTTACCGTAAACTGCTGCCTGAAGCAATATTACCAATGGTATATTTTTCTCTCGACATGAAGTGCTACTGTTGGCAGGCAGTGTTTTTTTCTTTCCTTTTTTGGTGTTTCCTGCCCCTAAGGCAGAGAGAGCAGAGAGTATAATTTACTGACGTCATGGCTGCAATTACCATAGAGGAGATAAGAGAGGAGGATACAGAGGCTGGTGTGTGAGTGAGTCATGCAAACTCACAGACTGATAAGAAGGATTTGAGGTCAACAAAGATCGATCATATTAATCAAATCCAAAACTCACACACAGTCAAGTCCAACGAAGGAACAAGCACAGACACCACCTCAAGGATATGTGAAACCAATGTAAGCACAGAAAGAGAGACACACAAGAAGACCCAAAGATGCGAGAAATTGTGAAGTAAGCCACATAGAGAAACTGGTTCTATGAAAAACAGCTGTCTATATTTAATCAATGCGAATAAACAAGGAGTTTAAACAACTCATTTATAATTTAGATTTGCATACATTAAACTGCTCATTTTAATCTTTTTATTAATATGCATGGCCAATATTGTATAAATATGCAGCTTTATGCAAATACTAGGCACATTTTCTGTTTGTATTTAATTCTATTTCCCAGCTGTGGTTCATCATTTTCTTTCAAGGCAACAGATTAAGTCAAATATTAAGTCACAGCATGGGCGCGTATAAATATTTCTCAATTAAAACTCAGAAGACCATGCTACTGTATCAGCATAAAAAATGCATGAAGTGAAAAAATCTTTTTTTTAAAACAGTCAGGGGAGACCTGTTTTGGTTGTCTCACGGGTTGGTTGTCACAGTGCTTATTACTCGCAATCTAGAGGGTGCTGTGTAGTAATTGTAAGATTAAAATGTGTGAATTCTTTGAAAGAACTCATCCACCTGGTCAATTCATGTCAACATGACAAAACATGGAGGTAGTGCTGAGCGATTAGTACTTTTTGAGGTTGGTTCGATTTCAGGTCAATTATAAAAAAATAATCACGGTTTTCGATTTCGGTTTCGATTATTTGGGTTGAATGATGTAACACAGAATAAAACAATGAATAAAAGTCCCATGATGGTAGTGGCTGCCCATTTACTGCTTATCTCTTATTTACCATCATTTATTCACATAACTTTACCAAAATATTTCAATTGTTGTGTATATTACATTTGTTTTATTTGATGACTTTATTATTTAATTCCAATTCATCATCTCCTCTCTATATAGCTGCTGCATATGCGGTCTTACAAAATTACTATTTTGTAGATCTTCAAAGTAAATAAGGCATAATTTTATGACTGCTGAATACTAACTATCAATCACTTAGATCATGTATTTTCAGGTAGAGATACCTCGCGAAGCAACAGCTGCTCTCTATTTCCACAATCACGCATTCTTCTGCCTCTCACTCCATCATTTGCTCACTCACACATAATTTGCACATACAGTTATACTGACTCTAAGCACCCGCACACCCACTCACATACAAGCTGCTACTCTGTTTATCTTATATCCTGTTGCCTAGTCCCCTTACCCCTTAAATATTTCTTGTATATAGTATACTTACTTACTTACTTACTTACTTACTTACTTACTTACTTACTTACTTACTTACTTACTTACTTACTTACTTACTTACTTACTTACTTACTTACTTACTTACTTACTTACTTACTTACTTACTTACTTACTTACTTACTTTATTGTGTCTCATATTTCCTATTCTTGTGTTTTTTCTAGTATTACATAGTTTTTTATTATTGCATTGTTGGGTTTTGAGTTTACAAGAAAGGCAATTCACTGTACTTGTGCATGTGACATTAAAACTTGAAACTCATCTGTCGTAAGCATAAAAGACACAAAGACCACAACTAGCTGCGCAATGGATTATGGGCATTGTAGTTAATTACCCAGCTTTATGCGCTAAACTATATAGAAAATTGGCCTGTTGGAAACTACAACTCCTTACTACATAGCACAGTTAAGGCTGAATCTGATTTATCACTCAAGAGCAGTGGTGTAAAAAGAACCCAATTGTCATACTTGAGTAAAAGTAAAGATACCTTAATAGAAAATGACTCAAGTAAAAGTGACAGTCACCCAGTAAAATACTACTTTAGTAAAAGTCTAAAAATATTTGGTTTTAAATAGACTTAAATATCAAAAGTAAATTGAATTGCAAAAATATACTTAAGTATAAAAAGTAAAAGTATAAATAATTTCAAATAAGGATTTTATAATATAATTTTATAATAAGGAAATCGGACAGCACAACTGTATTGTTTTTAAAATTTACGGATAGTCAAGGGCACACTACAACACGCAGACATAATTTACAAATGAAGCATTTGTGTTTAGTGAGTCATCCAGATCAGAGGCAGTAGGGATGATCAGGGATGTTCTCTTGATAAGTGCGTGAATTGGACCATTTTCCGGTCCTGCTAAGCATTGAAAATGTATTTTTGGGTGTCAGGGAAAATGTATGGAGTAAAAAGTACATTCTTTTCTTTAGGAATGTAGTGGAGTAAAAGTAGTCCAAAATATACATCGTAAAGTACAGATACCCCAAAAAAAACGACTTATGTAGTACTTTAAAATATTTTTACTTAAGTACTTTACACCACTGCTCAAGAGAAACTAGATTTCGGCTAATCACTCCACCACTACATTGAGGTGAGGGGATTTATGTGCTTTTCATAGGTGAAAGTAAAAATAAGATGTATTGGTATTTTCTTTATGAACGTTTGAATTATGGCAGAATACATGAAAAATGTTGTAGAAAAGAGGAAAGGGAGAGCTACATTCCAAACCTATTTCTGAGTTGCTTGGTCAAGCCATGTGGTAACTAGCATCTTAATTAGCATTTGGGGGGTGGTTGGGGATGGTTGTCACATGGAATGTGGGGTTAGTTGTCACTATCAACTCCATTATAACCATATTGTTCAGGGACATTTCCACTGCCAGTATTCAATAAATACCAAGCTCTTTTCTGCTGTTGCTATAGAGACCTCTCTTCCCAGTAAACACCTTTGGCCAACATATCAAAATGTGTTGGGAGTATGTAGTGTGGAGACATTATGCACATTGGAAAGACGTCGCCAGGACATTGGAATATAATGTAGATGCCTTGGCTGATGTATAAACCATATATAGAACTGTAGAATTTAGAATGCAGGTATTCTAAATACGTGTCTGTGAAACGTCTTGCATCTCACACAATTTGTTTCTGTCACACACCCACACTAGTACACAAACACACACATACACAAACAAATTGACTGAAAATGTCATAAGTTGTTCTCAAGGCATAAAATGCTGAATTTTGTTAGGAGTATAGTTCGATCTAAGAAAGGCTATTTCTAAGAATGTTTGCTAAATTGCTTCATTTCCTGTTACAAAGGGAATACTAGCAAACATTGTGTCAACCAACCCCATACTGTGTGACAACCAACCCTGTGATGGGGCTGGTTGTCGCAAGTTGACAGTGTGTGTTTGATGGCTTATAACCCCATGTCAGAATAAGATATGATGATAAAAAGGGTTCCTATTTCAACCCAATACCTTGGTCTTTCTATTCATGTTGAAAAGAGTCTTGTAAGATGTACTGGTGCTGAGAAATACACATGGGTAAAAAGTGACAACCAACCCCAGCCTCCCCTACTTGTTTGACAAGGCACCCAGACATCAAGTCTACATCTTTGAACTACATTCTGTTTTCCCCTCCAAATTTGTTTTGCATCGATCAAATAGTTTCATTCCAGCAAGTTGCTGTTTTTGAGATTACAACTGAATCCATGTGCTCTAGAGACTAGCTGCAACATTTCATGCCTCTTTTATTGATGAGCTTGACTCATTTTCTGATGGTTTACAGGGGATGCCCTACATGTCTCTGATGTTCTCACAATGTCAATACAAATCTCACATCAATATTTCTACAACTTCACAAATATTGGGCAAACATGGTTTTATGGTTTTGTTTCTAAATATGTAGTGTATATGAAGGAACTATGTTTTACCCTCAGCATCCCTGATCTCTCTCTCTTTATAAGTCCTATGTATGGTATACACAACATGTGCATCCAATGAAATGCTGACTTGCAGGTTCCTTCTCAACAATGCAACAACAATAAGAAATAATCAAATCTAAGAATACGAACATAAAGAAAATAGCATAAGTATAACACAGAAAGGCACAATTTATAGTACAATATTTACACCTGTTTTGAGGAAGGGGGAATTGGAGGGCAAGTGTTTTAAATTGTGCAGTATTTAGCAATCATAATAAGAGTCTGGTAGAAGTGTGTGTGTGTGTGTGTGTGTGTTCACAATGTATATATATATGTTTTACCTTTATTTAACTAGTCAAGTCAGTTAAGAACAAATGATTACTACACCAGCCAAACCCGGACGATGCTGGGCCAATTGTGCGCCGCCCTATGGGACTCCCAATCACGGCCAGTTGTGATTCAGCCTGGAATCGAACCAGGGTGTCTGTAGTGACGCCTCAAGCACTGAGAGGCCTTAGACCACTGCACCACTCAAATGTATAACAATGTTATAACAATGTTACATAACTAGACTGCGTTGTGGGAAATATCTATCAATGCAGAAGAATCTGAAAGACCGTTTGCTCACGTGTCTTATATCCAGGACTTCGGTTCAGTCTTTGCTAAAAGCAAGCAACTTTATCCATGATGAAGTGTTAAAAGACATGAATATGGCCAACAGGCTCTGAGGTGATGTCTCTTTAAGAGCGGAACCCTCTGCTGAAACAACCCCCAACAAGTCATCGAATCTGTCAATCACTGGTCGGCGATCTTTGATGTTGGGAGTCCTCGCCTTGTTTCGAGCTCAAATGCACTATTTGTTGCTGCCGAGCAACATTACTTTCAACTTGCAGGGCCGCTCCACAGCAGAGCAACTTTTGTTTTGTTTTATACTTTGGCCGTATCTGAGCGCAACAATTTAGGGAGGTTTGGGTTAATAGGAAGTTTCATTTATTTTTTTCAAAGGAGCACTCCGCTGATTAGGGTAATTTTCAAAGCAACATGCCTCAGCTCAGTAGTGGCGGAGGAGATGATCAAGGAGCAAACGATGAAATGATATCCTTCAAGGATGAAGGCGAACAAGATGAGAAAATTCAAGAAAACGCTTTCACAGAAAGGGACTTAGCTGACCTCAAGTCGTCTCTGGTGAATGAATCGGAGACAAATCAAAGTTCGAACGCAGCGGTAGGTAGACTACAGAGAGAGAATGTTATGTTATGCACTGTTGGTAAGGTTGAAAGGGGTCTTGGTATGAAACTTTTGGCTCTTCAAAGTAATTCTCAGGTTACTAATCTTTGTTTAATGTTGCCTTGGACACTCAGGCGGTCAGACGAAGTCAGCAAAACGAACATAGAGGTTATCAAGAGAAACACCGGGAGCATCTCGACAGCGGTAAGAACTAGACAGGAGCTGAATTAGGCTAACTGTACCTCAGTAAAACAAGTTGTCTGTGATTTCTGACAATACTGTGCTGTTGCATCATAGACTGACTGTAAAAGCAAGGTGTTGCTTTCCCTGGGCTACATCGGTTATAACATGGTAATAAGGTTTCAAGTAGCTTCAGTCTGAAAGTCCTAAAGAAAATCTAAATTAAAGCATGCTGTAACTTAACATTAGGTTTATATATTGTCCCAATGGGGTAAAAACGGCCAAAAACACAAACGTATGCTTGCTGTGCTGAACCTCTGGGCAGCTACAAGTTATTTAAAGTTAGAAATGCTCTCTAGTTCATTAACAATGTTTGAATATGTCAAGTAACTCACAAAACGTTGTCCACTTATGCATTCAGCTGAAAGGTTGAAAACAAGCCATGCGGATCAATGACCCTCTGTTTGGACAGCCTGTAAAGATGCATTG
The DNA here is from genome assembly GCF_002021735.2 of Oncorhynchus kisutch. Lineage (NCBI taxonomy): Eukaryota > Metazoa > Chordata > Actinopteri > Salmoniformes > Salmonidae > Oncorhynchus > Oncorhynchus kisutch. Next base: position 37,707,819 of record NC_034201.2, on the reverse strand, counting down.
CACATTTGAAGTTACCATCAACACTCTAGACTGGAGAGATCAGTGGCTAGCCATTCTATTGGGTGACAAACAACAAAGGGTTGGGGTTTGGCTGTGTTTTTGTGATGCAAGATTACGGCTGTCACTTTGTCTCACAAATATGTTACAGTAGTAAACAAGTCTGTAACAATCTGTCGAAGAGCTCTATCATTATTTGTCGAATATACTTTTTTCAATAGTAAAAAACTGCTAATTATAACCGTTTTAACTACAATAGTTAACCAAAAAGTGTTTATTTGAAGTGAAATTAATATCAGAAAACATCTCATCTCACATCTTTGTCTTTCTCCACAGTGTCCAAACATCAAGATGGAGGGATGTATAAAACAGCGTATCCAGGATACCCGTTTCTCATGCTGCCTGACCCATACATTCCCAACGGATCCATGTCCCCATCTGTAAGTCCACATCACGTTACCTTCTACATCACAATGTAGAGTTCTTCATTCTGTTGAATCATTATGGATCATTATTCCAAGTCTCTGAATGAAGCTATGTGTCTATTATACCAGAAGTATGCAAGGACAACAAACTAAGGAAATTAGAAAGTTAAAAAAAAGACCATCTAAAGTCGTACGTGTACACCCATGTATCACTGTCTGATCATCCGCACCCCCATACAACCTTGAATATGTTCGGAACCAACAGCACATCAAAAACAAAACACATTTTATGGCGGGACTAACTGACACTGAGAACGGTTATATGCATGCAATAATATGATTATTGTGGATAGACAGATTACTATAATACCTCGATTAATACGTTTACATGCTTTGCAAGAACAATTTCCCTAATAATCCTGTTTACATGGACACATCTGAAATCAGGCTACCTGATTGGGACTTTTAATAAATGCAGAAAATTGCAAATCAAAATAAACCTTCTACCACAGTGACCATGTTATTCTGAGTTGGTATATACTGTATAATGTTTGTATTTGAAAACTACTTTTAAGATGCATACTTCTGGTTGTTCCGAACTCACTTCACTAGCGCTGAACAGAGAGGCTCTCGGCTGGTGCTATCATATGCGCAAATCAAATACACCACTGTTACTCCGATTAAGGTGTTTATATGTCCTAATAATATGACAGATTGCTCAGAAAACAAGGTGTTTTAATTTGCGTATGCTTATTAAATTATGACCGTACGCTGATTAAGATTGCAGAGTAATGTGTTTACATGACTAATGCCTTATTCGGCCTACTGCCATAATCAGTTAAATATCGAATTATAAATGAGCATGTAAACATGCTCAATGTGTTGACTCCCTCATTTTGCTTACACTTTTGTATGTTGTCTGTGTATTGGTTGGTGGTTTAAAACATATAACTTAAAGCTGCAATCAGCAGTTGAAACAATATAAAAGTGTGCTCCCCACAACTGTTTAGGTAAAAAGCAATAGGACTGGAGAAAAGTTACCACTCTCAAATTCAAAGACAGAGGTATGGATGCAAGGACAGACCATCCATGATCTCAAAATTATAGTTTTTACCATGTTTTTAAGCTTTACAGTGTTTGTTTACATTTACTTTGTTTACAAACATTGGAGTAAAACAAGCTTACATTTTGGGTTCTGATGGGGTACGACATTTATAAGTTATATTCTTCAAGAATCAATGGGCACATATAATTAATTTACAAGTCCAAAAATTGATGTAGCAACTGCTGATTGCCCCTTTCAACAAGGAACTATGCATCTTTCATCAGGTGAAGCTCATTCTTCGATGTTAAATCTGTAATAACAGTAAGCACTCTCATATTAAGCATGGTGTTTTGAAAAAGCATATGTTTCTGTCATCATTCATTCTACTCCAACAGTCTTTCTTTGATGTGTTCTGAATGAAATGCTAGCACAATCAGAAGCTCTGTTTCAAATGGGCTCAGTATTGAGACCTAGTCATGTTGTCACTCAAATTACCTAAAGGTGTCAAGTTTGTTTGTGTGTGTGCGTCTGTGTGTGTGTGTGTGTGTGTGTGTATGCACATTTGTGAGACAAATCTTATATAGACCAAAAACTGTTTGTATTATAAGTAATGGCTACGTTTGTCTCCAAATGCATCAGATAATTTATACAAAAACGGAACACATTTTATTGAGACGTTATTACATAGACATCAGTTATCATTACGTAGTAAACACACACTGTGAAAACTACTCTCAACTATTTTCATGTGCAGAAATGAATGTGCTGCCACCTCTTTCTTCTCTTGAATGCATCCCCAACGTCTTATCCTTAATTGCCTCACAGCGCAAAGCACAGAGGTTCTCAAAGATTGTTTTGGGAATAAAGAGCACTTTCTTCTGTGTGTGAGTGTGTCTCCTCGGCTTCATACAATGCTCACTTGTTGCTTCCCTTGTAATTACCCGGCAGAAGCACTGTAGCTGCAGCTCTATCGACCTGCCACTTGAAAGGAAGGGAGGATGGTGTAGATGGTGATTATAGCCTGGGACATGGCAGTGGGGCAGGAGGGGAAACAGCGCTGTGGATCCCCTCCTGTTTGCTTCTCCAGTTGAAATGTTTACATTGAACAAGGTGATGCCTGTATTCACCCCCCTCCCCACCCGCAGGCTCTCTGCTTCTATCTCAGCTCAGGTGGTCTATCATCTTTACAGCGGTTCATTTCTGGCTTTTATTTTTCTTTCTTCTTTTTAATTGGCAGATGATGTGTATTATGTTTTGTCTGTTGTTTAGGCATGCCAAATGTCCTAGTAAAAACAAGACTTTGTATACTATCCATATGACTAGTATTAGACTATTGAAAGGAGATTTCTAAAACAATTTTATTATGAAAAGATGTACATTTCCTTCATGAGTTCAAAGGCCTCACTAAACAGATCATCTAATTAGCTAATTCTTCCCCCAGATATTTGAATAACAATAATTATTTCAGGATTAATGTTATTAAACTCTTCAAAAGAATTTCACAAACATCTCACGTCTATTCTGTTCACAGAAATTATTTTACAGTGTCTCAAAACAAAAGGCATGAGGCTGGAAAGCGTGTTCCTCCTAAGCCGAGTGCATCCTAATATGCTTGTTACAGCGTTGTTTTGTGGGACATGCCAGGGAATTATGTTCTGGATCTAACATTAATGTAGATATCAGTTGTCCTTCCAGAGACGGTGTCTAAAGAAGGCGATTTGAGACAATCCCAGATTCTGTACTAGATTTCCCTTAGCTTTTCTCTGAACAAAGCTTCCTTCTGAGTGAGTAGCTGTGAATCGGGTAGGGTTAGTAATGCTCTGGATTACCACAAGACATTGTTTAATTTGAGGGGATCAGTAGAAGAGGTTCGCCTGGAAGAGTCAAACCCCTGTGGATGGAGGATTCTGAATGAGAGATAACAGAATACACTCCTCCTGATCTCTCCATCTCGCTCCTCTCTCTGCCTCCTCTCTAGCTCTATCCTCACCACATTACACTCATTCTCATCTCCCCATCCATCTCGTTCCTCTGTCTGCCTCCTCTCTCCTCTCTCTCCTCTCTCTGCCCTCTCTCTCTCTCTCTCTCTCTCTCCTCTCTCTGCCTTCTCTCTCTATCTCTCTCTCTGCCTTCTCTCTCTCTCTGCCTTCTCTCTGTTTCTCTCTCTCCTTTTCTCAATTTTTCTCTATTACTCTCTCTCTCTCTCTCTCTCTCTCTCTCTCTCTCTCTCTCTCTCTCTCTCTCTCTCTCCCCTTTCTGCCTCCTCTATCACTCTCTTCTCTCTTTCGCTTCTCATTCTCAGTCTATCTGAGTCTATCTCTATCTGAGTCATTCTCAGTCTATCTCACCTATCCCTACCTACTCCTACCTACTCCTACCTACGCCTACCTATTCCTACCTACACTTACCTATCCCTACCTACTCCTAACTATCCCTACCTACTACTACCTATCCCTACCTACTCCTACCTACTCCTACCTATCCCTACCTACTCTTACCTATCCCTACCTACTCCTACCTATCCCCACCTATTCCTACCTATCCCTACCTACTCCTATCTATCCCTACCTATCCCTACCTACTCCTACCTACTCCTACCTATCCCTACCTACTCTTACCTATCCCTACCTACTCCTACCTATCCCCACCTATTCCTACCTATCCCTACCTACTCCTATCTATCCCTACCCATCCCCATCTACTCCTACCTACTCATACCTATCCCCACCTACTCCTACCTATCCCTACCTATCCCCACCTATCCCCACCTACTCCTACCTATCCCTACCTATCCCTACCTGTCTCTACCTACTCCTACCTATCCCTACCTATCCCCACCTACTCTCACCTATCTCTACCTATCCCCACCTACTCCTACCTATCCCTACCTACTCCTACCTATCCCTACCTATCCCCACCTACTCCTACCTATCCCTACCTACTCTTACCTATCCCTACCTATCCCTACCTATCCCCACCTATCCCTGCCTGTCCCTACCTACTCCTACCTATCCCTACCTATCCCCACCTACTCCTACCTATCCCTACCTATCCCTACCTGTCTCTACCTACTCCTACCTATCCCTACCTATCCCCACCTACTCTCACCTATCTCTACCTATCCCCACCTACTCCTACCTATCCCTACCTATCCCCACCCACTCCTACCTATCCCTTCCTATCCATACCTACTCCTACCTATCCCTACCTACTCCTACCTATCCCTACCTACTCCTGCCTATCCCCACCTATCCCTACCTCCTCCTACCTATCCCTACATATACCCACCTATCCCTACCTATCCCCACCTATCCCTACCTATCCCCACCTATCCCCACATACTCCTACCTATCCCTACCTCTCTCTCTCTCTCTCTCTACCTACTCCTACCCATCCCTACCCATCCCTACCTATCCCTACCTACCCCTACCTATCCCCACCTACCCTGACCTATCCCTACCTATCCCTACCTACCCCTACCTATACCTACCTACCCCTACCATCACTGCTTATCCCTACCTACCCCTACCTATTCCTACCTACCCCTACCTATCTCTACCTACCCCTACCTATACCTACCTACCCCTACCAACCCTACCTATCCCTACCTAACCCTACCTATCCCTACCTACCCCTACCTATCCCTACCTACCCCTACCTACTCATCCCTACCCATCCCTACCTATCCCTATCATCCCTACCCATCCCTACCTATCCCTATCTTCCCTACTCATCCCTACCTAACCCTACCCATCCCTACCTATCCCTACCCATCCCTACCTATCCCTATCATCCCTACCCATCCCTACCTATCCCTACCTATCTCTACCTACCCCTACATACCCCTACCCATCCCTATCGCCCCTACCCATCCCTATCATTCCTGCCCATCCCTACATATCCCTATCATCCCTGCCTACCCCTACCCATCCCTACCTATCCCTACCCATCCCTACCTATCCCTATCATCCCTACCCATCCCTACCTATCCCTACCTATCTCTACCTACCCCTACATACCCCTACCCATCCCTATCGCCCCTACCCATCCCTATCATTCCTGCCCATCCCTACATATCCCTATCATCCCTGCCTACCCCTACCCATCCTTGCCTATCCCTACCTATCACTACCCATCCCTATCATCCCTGCCCATCCCTACCTATCCCTGCCCATCCCTATCATCCCTACTGATCCCTACCCATCCCTATCATCCCTGCCCATCCCTACCCATTCCTATCACTCCTACCCATCCCTATCATCCCTACACATCCCTATCATCCCTACCTAGCCCTACCACTCCCTATCATCCCTACCATCCCTATAATCCCTACACATCCCTATCATCCCTACCTATCCCTACCCATCCCCACCCATCCCTACCTATCCCTACCCATCCCTATCATCCCTACCCATCCCTATCAACCCTACCTATCCCTACCCATCCCTACCCATCCCTACCTATCCCTACACATCCCTACCCATCCTACCCATCCCTACCTATCCCTACCTATCCCTACCCATCCCTATCATCCCTACCTATCCCTACCCATCCCTACCTATCCCTACCCATCCCTATTATCCCTACCCATCCCTACCTATCCCTATCAACCATACCCATCCCTATCATCCCTGCCCATCCCTACCTACCCCTACCTATACCTACCTATCCCTACCAACCCTACCTATCCCTACCTACCCCTACCTATCCCTACCTACCCCTACCTACCCATCCCTACCTACCCCTATCATCCCCCATCCCCACCTGTCCCTACCTACTCCTACCTATCCCTACCTATCCCCACCTACTCCTACCTATCCCTACCTATCCCTACCTGTCTCTACCTACTCCTACCTATCCCTACCTGTCTCTACCTACTCCTACCTATCCCTACCTATCCCCACCTACGCTCACCTATCTCTACCTATCCCCACCTACTCCTACCTATCCCCACCTACTCCTACCTATCCCTATCAGCCCTACCCATCCCTACCTACCCCTACCTATACCTACCTACCCCTACCAACCCTACCTATCCCTACCTACCCCTACCTATCCCTACCTACCCCTACCTACCCCTATCATCCCCCATCCCTACCTATCCCTATCAGCCCTACCCATCCCTACCTACCCCTACCTATACCTACCTACCCCTACCAACCCTACCTATCCCTACCTACCCCTACCTATCCCTACCTACCCCTACCTATCCCTATCATCCCCCATCCCTACCTATCCCTATCATCCCTACCCATCCCTACCTATCCCTACCTATCCCTACCTACCCCTACATACCCCTACCGATCCCTATCGCCCCTACCCATCCCTACACATCCCTATCATTCCTGCCCATCCCTACTCATCCCTGCCTATCCCTACCCATCCCTACCCATCCCTACCTATCCCTATCACCCCTACCTATCCCTATCATTCCTGCCCATCCCCGCATAGCCCTATAATCCCTGCCTATCCCTACCCATCCTTACCTATCCCTACCTATCCCTACCCATCCCTGCCTATCCCTACCCATCCCTATCACCCCTACCTATCCCTATCATTCCTGCCCATCCCCACATAGCCCTATAATCCCTGCCTATCCCTACCCATCCTTACCTATCCCTACCTATCCCTACCCATCCCTACCTATCCCTATCATCCCTGCCCATCCCTACCTATCCCTACCCATCCCTATCAACCCTACCTATCCCTACACATCCCTACCCATCCCTACCTATCCCTACCTATCCCTACCCATCCTGTGTCACTGCTATCTGATGGCCTTAAGTCCCGGGGGTGAGGACTCGCAGGAGGATTTTAAGCAGTGTGCTGTGCTCATGGAGCGCTAGACAGTCAGGACAATCATCAGAGCCAAGAGAGCCTGTGATGTGGAAGATGTGGATCACAGGTGCTAACTTGTCAAGCGGACAGACTGGCAGGTTTATCAAATCAAATGTATTTGTCACATACACATGGTTAGCAGATGTTAATGCAAGTGTAGCGAAATGCTTGTGCTTCTAGTTCCGACAATACAGTAATAACCAACGAGTAATCTAACCTAACAATTCCAAAACTACTACCTTATAGACACAAGTGTAAAGGGATAAGAACATGTACATAAAGATATATGAATGAGTGATGGTACAGAACGGCATAGGCAAGATGAAGTAGATGGTATCGAGTACAGTGTATACATATGAGATGAGTAATGTAATGTTTAAATCATATCCCACATACCCTGTTCAATTAGAATGTAAAGAACAGTTCATCACAGATGTGTTCACATTGTTTCTTTGTTGTTTTGAAACTTGAGGACTTGCATAGAGCTAAGCAGTGAACACATTTAAAAGGCCAATTATTTGTTTCAAATATATCGGAGTAAGTTTTCATGAGTGGCTTAATGCTGTTAACTGAGCATTTCGGTGCTCCTCTTACATTCTGTCAGTGAACTTTTTCAATGTTACTTTACCAGGTCAGCCCTCTCTCTCTCTGTCTCTCTCTTTCTGTCTCTCTCTCTCTCTCTCTCTCTCTCTCTCTCTGTCTCTCTCTCTCTCTGTCTCTCTCTCTCTCTCTCCCTCTCTCTCTCTCTCTCTTTCTCTCTCTCTCCCTCTCTCTCCCTCTCTTTCTCTCTCTGTCTCTCTCTCTCTCTCTCTGTCTCTCTCTCTTTCTCTCTCTCTCTCCCTCTCTTTCTCTCTCTCTCTCTCTCTCTCTCTCTCTCTCTCTCTCTCTCTCTCTCTCTCTCTCTCTCTCTCTCTCTCTCTCTCTCTCTCTCTCTGTCTCTGTCTCTCTCTCTGTCTCTCTCTCTCTCTGTCTCTCTCTCTTTTCTCTCTCTCTGTCTCTCTCCCCCTCTCTTTCTCTCCCTCTCTCTCCCTCTCTTTCTCTCCCTCTCTCTCCCTCTCTTTCTCTCTCTCCCTCTCTCTCCCTCTCTTTCTCTCTCTCTCTTCCCTCTCTCGCCCTCTCTTTCTCTCTTTCTCTCTCCCTCTCTTTCTTTCTCTCTCTCTCCCTCTCTTTCTCTCTCTCTCCCTCTCTTTCTCTCTCCCTCTTGCTCTCTCCCTCTCGCTCTCTCTCCTCTTTCTCTCTCCCTCTCTTTCTTTTTCCCTCTCGCTCTCTCTCCCTCTCTCTCTGTGTGTGTTTGTGTGTGTGTCTCGGCAGTGCTTCTGTGCCGAGCTTTCTTTGCCTTAAGTGTTTGTCCTTTCCCAGATAAACGGATTCATTACCAGCAAAGCCTGTGTAAACACTAGAGCGCCTAGTCCCTTGGTAAACAGTAGAGCCCCTAGTCCCTGGGTAAACACTAGAGCCCCTAGTCCCTGGGTAAACAGTAGAGCGCCTAGTCCCTGGGTAAACACTAGAGCCCCTAGTCCCTGGGTAAACAGTAGAGCCCCTAGTCCCTGGGTAAACACTAGAGCCCCTAGTCCCTGGGTAAACAGTAGGGCCCCTAGTCCCTGGGTAAACATTAGAGCCCCTAGTCCCTGGGTAAACACTAGGGCCCCTAGTCCCTGGGTAAACACTAGAGCCCCTAGTCCCTGGGTAAACACTAGAGCCCCTAGTCCCTGGGTAAACACTAGAGCCCCTAGTCCCTGGGTAAACACTAGAGCCCCTAGTCCCTGGGTAAACACTAGAGCCCCTAGTCCCTGGGTAAACACTAGAGCCCCTAGTCCCTGGGTAAACACTAGAGCCCCTAGTCCTTGGGTAAACACTAGCAGGGACACTGGCTTGTTTAACCAGGCCCTAGTCCCTGGGTAGGCCCTGTAAACCCTGCATACAAGCCCAGAGGCTGGGACTCTGTGCCTCTGACTGACTAAAGCATGCTGACCAACTAAAGCATGCTGGTACACATTGTGTAGTGATGTTGACAATACATTGCAGTCCCGTACTGGGACAGGGCAGGCTAACAGTGAGGGTGTGACTGTGTCCCAAATGGCAACCGTTTCCCTATATAGTGCACTACTTTTGACCAAGCCTATATAGGGAATAGGGTGCCATTTTGGACGCAGAGGGTGAGACCACACTCTCTCTTTCTCTCTGAGCCTCAGGTAAGTTAGCAAACGCTTTAAAAAGGAACAGCAGGAAATGACAGAGAGGCTGCAGATTTTAATACAAACGATGATAAGGGGCCTTCAATCCTCAGAGCTTTGAAGTAGATGGCTGTAAATAAGCCTCAAGTGAAAATGTGTAGGAGCCTATTTTAAGGGGCGGAAACATTTAGAAAATATCAAAAACCTGTTGAATCCCCCGAGGTGTTTATAGCTGTAATTATTCATGCACTTATTTATTTTCTGGTGGGCGAAGAAGAAGAAGGAGAAGCAGAGTAAAAGACAGGTGTTGTAGAGGAAGTGTGTGTTTTTCTGATTGATATTTTGCCTGTCACACACGCCACTTATAAGACACGCTCCTTGTTTTCCAACCAATTTTGAGTCCATTAAAGAGCTCTCCTGAAAGGGGGGGGCTGTTCCAGCGTCTGCTCCTGACGTTTCTCTTTTATAGTCATCGACTCAAAAATCTCAGTTTCAATGGCAGGTTATACAATGTTTTTTACAAGAGTGCCACTCACCGAGGAGAGAGGCTCAGCAGTGAGCAGAGCACGTCTGTAATAAACACTGTTCAGTCTTCTAAATCTTCCACCAGGAGCCGCTCAGCGCTGCTTGTGTCTTCCTGGGCCCCTGTTTGTGTTTGTCTGCAAGGACTTTACAGGTGGGCAGGGGGGTAAGGAGATGGGGGGGGTTGCACCCAGGTAACTCATTGGCTGACGGGAGCAAACCAAACAGAGGCTCCATTGGGGATGTTTGCAGAGCCGGGCTGAATGAAGCAGGTGGGAGAGCAGCGTCGTCCCCCATCCAGCCCAGATGCTCAGCTTCTCAGACTGCAGTGAATAAACTACAGGAACATGTTGATCACTCAGGCATGCACAGCACAGCAGAGCAGAGCACAGCACAGCAGAGCACAGCACAGCACAACACAGGGTTTAAATAGAACGCCTTCCTTCTAAGTCTCCACTATGCAAATAGGTGTAAATATAGTCCTGTTTTGGGGTTACCGAAGCATAACAAAGTACAGGAACACGAGGTAACCTGCTTTTTACTCAGTCAATGTGTAATTATCAAAACATTGACTTCTCCAAATTCCAATCTGGGGCTGAGGTACCTGTGTTACTAGGACACTGTAGTTTTACACATGTTGACATTGTTTCCTGTTTACCTAATTGAAATGAAATGACTAGGGTGACCATGTGACATATGGGAAGCAGGTTTTGTTCATTTCTTGTTACTGTATTTCACAGTGCCGTCACATGCGGTCTTCATACAGCATCACCTACTCAGATGAATCCTATTTCACAGGGTATACATATACAGCCACTAGTTGTTTAGAAAAGGGAGAGTAAAAGTGTTACAGAACCGTGACTTTAGATTATTGTTGTCAGAGGGTGGTATCGCTTTGATGTTTTAGGATGATGTTTATGAAAAAAACATCATTGTTGTGTAGGAAAAGCAAGAGGAAAGCTTGAAGATGGCTGAACAAAACATGTGGGCACCTTAGAGCTCGCCGAGCCTCTGCTCTATGGGTGGGTGGGGAGGGAGGGGGAGGCCGTGTATGTCTGGGATGGGGCTCTCTGGACCTGGGGTGTCCAGGCTGGGGACACTGTATCCTGGGTAGAGTGAGTGACAGTCTCCTGTGCCACTGGGCTGATGGATGCAGCTTTAATGGCCTGCCTGGGCCACAGATGTCTCATTCTCACCCTGTTGTGTCTAACTCCCTGGCCATTTGGTATGTGTCAGGTTGGGGTGGGAGATCAGCAGCGTGACCCACCACTGGAAGAGGGCCAGGCGGAGATGGAGGGGTGATGTTGGAAAGCTGGGCCCTGGAGAGACTGGTGGAGGAGATCACCCCTTAGAGGTGTGACATTCAGGCAGGTTACCATTGTTTTCCTGGGTGCTAGCTAGCAGGACAGGAGTGAGTGAGTGAGTGAGTGGATGCCTCCTTTGTGAATTAGCTCATCCATTGTGATGTCATCTCATCTCTAGCATCGGTTTTTCCACTTTGAAATAGAGGTGTGTTGGATGATGGGGTGTGACCATTCACATTGACAGACTGGTCATGAGGATTTTCCATGTGCTCTCTCTCATCTGGCTCTGTAAGAAACTTTACTACCTATTTTTGCTGTGTCTTCTGTCTTACACGGCTACAACGGATCGTACCACGTGTGTCTTCTGTCGACGGGCTGTACCATGTGTGCTTAGAGCAGGGAGGAAATTTCAGCTTGATGTGCTTTCTTTGCACAGGCCTGCTGGGGTGGAATGTTTCACCACAACATGAAACTGTCCCTTATCACCGGTACCTTAATCACTGTCATTTCAGAGTTATCCGTAGCATCACAGAGTGACACACATTACTTTTTATTTGTTTACCTTTATATAACTAGGCAAGTCAGTTAAGAACAAATTCATTATTTTCAATGACGGCCTAGGAACAGTGGGTTAACTGCCTTGTTCAGGGGCAAAATGACAGAGTTTTACCTTGTCAGCTCGGGGATTCCATCTTGCAACCTTCCGGTTACTGGCCCAACGCTCTAACCACTAGGCTACCTGACTGACTGTTGCTCCGGTCAGGATTAACAGTCCTATGCCTTGTAACAGTGAGGAAAGTGGTACTGTGTTGGGCTGTGTTGGCCACGCATGTACACTGTGTTCCTGCTACCTATCCAATGTGGATTAGGCATGTTATAAAGGTATGTGTCATGTACGTCACAGTGTCAGATTAGGACTATTGTGTTTGGGGTCTGGGGTCTGTGTGTATTCTAATTAAGCAATAAGGCCCGAGGAGTGCCTGGACACAGCCCTTAGCCGTGGTATACGGTCTGATATACCACGGCTGTCAGCCAATCATCAAATGGTTATAATTAGACTGAAGGGGTAGGGGACAGGAAATGCATAGATTACATAAACAAATTCTGTAACATGATTACAAGCTTTGTAGGTTCCTTTCAAGAGGCCACACAGGAACACATCCTTCAGTCACAGGTTGTGCTGCCCACTTCAGCTATGGTCATGTGACGTTTGTCCTCTGCTGCGAGGGACAGGCCCAGTCGTGGCAAAGCTGAGCGGCAGAGCCACACAGCAGCAGGAGTAAACCAGAGCTGAGCGGTGGTGGTGGGTGGGTGAGGCCGTGGGTGAAGGCTGCTGTTAGATGGGTATCCGATGGGGCTGTGATCACACCCATGTGTGCCTTGCCCATGCGGCTGGGGTGGCTCCACTGGGTCTGGGGATGGGCACTCGCTCATTCAGGGGCTGGGCTGGGTGGATGGGCGGGGGTTAGAGGGTGGGCTGGGCAGCCGTGGTGGTGGTGGTGATGAGCCGTGGCTTGACCCCAGCAAAGGGAAGGTTAAGCCCAAGGCCTTGTGCGACCACTCCTTGGTTGCATCCCAAATGACACCCTATTCCTTATACAGTGCACTATTTTGAGCCCTATGGGTCCTGGTCAAAAGTAGTACTATATAGGTAATAGGGTGCCCTGTAGGACCACTTCCAGAGACGTACTACACAGATACTGCAATGGCATTGAAAGTTGCATGTTGAACTGTATTGTGTTGAAAGGGGAGATTGGCATTGAAATCTGTGTTGACATGCAAACATGTTGGATTTTAGGGGTTCCGCCAAACCATCCAAGAAGAGGCTTGTTAGAAGAGGCATGTTAGGGTATCTGTCATATGTAACCACATAAGGTCATATGTTGTGCTTGACTACGTGTGTGTTCTGGTAGAGAGCAGGGCAGTTGGAGGGCTGGGGACAGTCAGCCCCATACTTACCAACATTAAAATAACTTAACTTGAAAGGTATTTTATTGAATTCTAAAAGTTTGAGTGTTTGGAAGAGCATCTAACTGTCAAAGGGAGACAGATGGAACAAAATCCCTGTAAATCATATGGGAACAAAATCCCAAAGAGAGAGAAAGAGAGACAGATTCTACTCCCAGATAGGCTGAACATGGCGCAGCGGTCTAAGGCGCTGCAGTGCTTGAGGCGTCACTACAGATCCGGGTTCGATCCCGGGCTGGGTCGTAGCCGGCCGTGACTGGGAGATCCATGAGGCAACGCACAATTGGCCCAGCGTCGTCAGGGTTAGGGGAGGGTTTGGCCA